>NC_134486.1:105952406-105977406 GCF_040206685.1 Ascaphus truei
GACATTTACACACTTACACACACACACACACACGTAACAAGGACTAATTGTAGTATAATTAAATGTATTTTATTTATATATTTTATTTTAAAGCGGGGTTGGGGCGGGACTAGGGGCGGGGTTGGGGGAGGGGTTGGGGGCGGGACTAGGTGGCGAGTAGATTTTTTGGTTGGGCGAGTAGATTTATGGGTGATTTGTCGAACACTGTATATATATATATATATATATATATATATATATATATATATATATATATATATATAATGTATGTATGTATGTATGTATGTATGTATGTATGTGTGTGTGTGTGTACTGCTGTGGCAGCTTTTATTCTAACAAATCACCGGTTTTTACATGGCTTGTTCCTGGAATGCGACGCTGTTCACCTGGCGCATGCCGCGTTCATCTTGCGTTCCCAGCCACTTGTCATGCCGGCTGATACGTGGTTGATGCGTTTATTGATAATGGTTCGGATTTTAATAGGCTGCAATGCTTCGCGTGTCCGCCAGATGGCAGATATTCATGAATTGTAATGCGCCAAATCAGTAATGTGTCGGCTTGCAGTTGTATCTTTTAAAAAAGATACTGTACCACAGTGTGCCATTGTAACTTGGCCTTGGCCTTGGCCTTGAGACTGAAGGAAGAGGTTGCAAAAATTTATCAATTTAGGCTTTTCATATTAAAGAAAGACAAAGACTAGTTTCGGTTACAGTATTCTCCAGAGACCCGCCCGCCATGAGTGTTCAAGTGCAGCCCGCTTTCCAAAAACCCGACAGAAGTTACGCGTATTTGATATGGGCCGCGATTAATGCAATAGATGATAAGATGGCAACAGTTGCTCAAATTTATCAGTATTTTATCGAAAACTATGACTTTTACAAATTTTCGCCAACTCCTCATACGTGGAAGCGTGCAGTAAGGAAAAGGTTATGTAGCGATCCCTGTTTTCAACGTATTGAGCCACAATTTGTTGGAGGGTATTGGTGTGTATCACCGGATTTTTCCGGTATCTATGATCATGAAGGCGGCAAAAGGCGAAGGGTCGTGTTAAAACCAACTAAGAAGCGACAGTCGCTGCCAAGCAATGCACCAGCACCAGCACCGGCTTCCAATGACGGTCCCGCCGTCAGTGAAAACCCTGAGCCAGAGCCTGAGGCTGAGCTGGATTTCGCGTGCAGTTTTGATGAAGCTTGCATGTACCTAAGCAATTTCCAGCCTCATCAGCTGACTACAGGTGGACTAGTCCCACTGCAAACTATCGACGTGGATGATCAAGAAAGCTGGACTGGCAGTGTGGACCGGCGCCGGCGCCAGCTGAATGGGAAATTCAATGGTGAGTACTGTATTGTTGCCGTATTATTTTCTGTGTTTTTTTTATTTTGACAATACTGTATAAATATCGGTGCATTTCAAAAGTCAAGCGATTCTCCTGTATGCAATATCATTGGCTAAGCGGCTTCTACAGTACTGTACTGCAGATACTGAACTATTGGTGGAACGCTAGGCGCATGCGCGTATGAGCAGGAGATAATTATTGGTGGGGCTGGCTGGGTACTTCTTTAGGGGGCTGACCATTACTGTACATTAAAACCTTTCTTTTTGTTTTTCCTCAGAAAAGAAAACGGCTAATGGGGGGATTTCGATGGATAATATTGTACTGTATGCTGATGTTTTCCGGCTGTACAGTATACTGTGTAATAAACCCGAAAAAATAAAACTATGCATTTATTCTACATGTACAGTATCGTTTACATTATGTGTCTTCTACAGTATACAGTGATATACAGTGCCTAACATCTATGGGCAAAATGAATTTTATTTCTAGGTGCCCTATACCAGAAGTTCCCACGCCAATTGGCCGTGAACGTCACCGAGGCCCTAGTTCCCACGCCAATTGCGCGAATATAATTTTAAATAATCCGTTCTGTGGGTCTGAGCGGGTTGAAATTCGCCTGGTCCTCATGCGGAAGGACCCTTGCCATAGTGGCCAAATATCAGCCTTCCACGACCCCCGGAACCGGAGATACCAAAATACAGTTTTAAAGCACATTACAAAAGTGGCTGAAGTGAGAGTATATCCTTCAGTCTAAGTGGCACTGGTAGAGTCTGAAACAAATATAGGATACGGGGGAGGAGATTCATCTTGACACTATGTATCCTTCCTATCCAGGAGATCTTGTAGGGCGTCCATTTTTTTAAATCTGCTTTTAGTGTCTTGATTAGTTTGGGGTAATTAGCATCATAGACGCCCCTGTAATCTTTAGTGATGTAGACCCCTAGATATTTAATATGTTTTGGTTGCCAATTGAAATTAAAGTTCAGACTCAGTAGTTTTTCAGTTTCCTTTGGGAGGCTGATATTCAGGGCCTCTGATTTGGTTTGATTTATTTTGAATCCTGATATTCTATTAAATTTATCCAACAGGTCAAATAGGTTCGGCAGGGAGGTTAGAGGCCTGGAGATTAGCAGCAGTATATCGTCTGCGTACAGGGCAATCTTATGTGATTGTGAATGCACCGTAATCCCTGAAATATCCGGGTTGTTACGGATTTGCGCAGCTAAAGGTTCCATACATAGGGCGAATAACAGGGGGGATAATGGGCACCCCTGACGTGTGCCGCTTTTAATTTGAAATAAATTAGAGGGGAAACCCTGATGTATGACCTTGGCTGCGGGGCCCGAGTATAGCGACATTATCGCCCCACTCACCCTTTCCCCAAAGCCGAATGCCCCAAGCGTCTGTTTTAAGTAGGGCCAGTCAATCCTGTCAAACGCTTTTTCCGCATCCAGACTCAACATCATAACGCTTAATTTCTGATTAGTGGCTATTTCTAGCAGATCAATGAGTCGTCGGGTGTTGTCCGCAGCTTGTCTACCCATTATAAAGCCGACTTGATCTGGATGTATGAGTCTGGGCAGGATAAGACTTAATCTATTGGCCAGTAGTTTGGCGTATATTTTAACATCTGTATTAATTAGGGAAATTGGTCTATAACTTTTACAGTCCTGCGGATCTTTCCCAGGTTTATAGATAACTGAGATTGACGCCTGGAGCATCTGCTCCGGGAACGGGGCTCCTGCTAATACAGCATTATACATTCGGAGCAGCCATGGGGCTAGGTTCTCTGCGAACGCCTTATAATACTGCCCCGAAAACCCATCTGGCCCCGGGGCCTTTGAGGGTTTAAGGTCCGTGATGACCTGGGTAAGTTCTTCTAATGTGAAATCAGCCTCCAACCCCTCCCTGTCCTGCGCTCTCAGCCCTGTTAGGTTGGACCGTGCTAGAAAATCTTCCGTGGCCCTTGCCGTTTTGGAGTTATGTGCCACTTTCTCTTCATTATATAAATTTTCGTAGAATGATTTAAATTCCTCGACTATGCTTTTTGGGTTGGATGTGGAGGAGCCGTCCTTCAGACGCACCACCTGTATGTTATAATTAGGCTGTCTAGTGTTTAGTTTGCGCGCTAGCATGGTATCCGGCCTGTTCGCCTTTTCGTAAAATTTCCTCCGTGACCAACTCAGAGACTTATCAGCCTGGGAGACCAATAGTAGGTTTAGTTCGATTTTGATATTCTTTAACTCCAATAGGACCCTCGGATCTTGCATCAGTTTGTGTCTTGATGTGAGGGAATTTAATTTGGATTGGAGGGCTGCTATCTTATTATTACGCTCTCTCTTTCTACGGGCGGCAATACCAATTAAAGTGCCCCTTATGGTTGCCTTATGGGCCTCCCAGAGGGTGAGGTCGGAGCTCACCGAACCATAATTAGTCGTGAAGAATTGATCTATCTCCTCTCCGACTGAGTCGCATATAGCTGGGATCTTAAGGAGTGACTCATTTAATTTCCAATTTGCACCGGGTCTATCAGGGCGAATTTGGTTGCACCTCAGCTCTATAGGCGCATGGTCTGACCATGAAATATCATGGATCAAAGCCTGGGCGACCAAGGGAACCAGTCTACTAGAAATGAAGAAGTAGTCGATTCTGCTATAGACGTCGTGGGGGTGGGAGTAAAAAGTATAGTTTTTTCTGTGGGGTGAAGTTCCCTCCAGATATCTACTAGCTGGGCTTTCTTGAGACCTGATTTTAGGGTGTCAATCACTTTCTTACGACCGTTTCTAGCGATTCCCGATCTATCTAGCTTGGGGTTCATAGTAATGTTAAAGTCTCCCGCTAAGATTATCTGACCTTTGGCTACCTGCGTCAGTTTCTGAAAAAAATCCTTGATAAATTCGTGTCCTTGCTCTACCGGGGCATACACCGAGGCTATTGTCAGTGGCTGTTCTTGTATTGAACCCACTACTATTAAGTATCTGCCTTCACTGTCTCTCCTAATCATGTCCAGTGTGAATGGAACCCTGTTGTGGAAGATAACTCAGACCCCTCTTTTTTTTTCTGCAGCGGACGCCCAATAGAATTGTGTGAATTGTCTATCTAGGAATTTGGGTACCCTGTTACGGCTAAAATGTGTTTCCTGTATTAGGAGGATGTCGGCCTGTTTTGCCTTAAAATCTGTAAAGGCGACTTTTCTTTTCGTAGGGTTGTTAAATCCCTTTACGTTTATAGATATAAAATTCAGCGCCATATAGTTAGGTTAGTGTCTGGGATCTGCGTAGAGATGTTATGGTTCTGAGGCGGTCCAAATCTGGGCCTCCTAGTATCGTGAGTGTGACCTGTGATAGGTATGTGCCCCTGGGTTGGCCTTGCACTGCTCTGATGGTAGGCCCGCAGCCCCAAGGATAGGGAAGGGGGGGAGGAGAGGGGGAAGGAGAGGGGGAAGAACTGGGTAAATAAAAAGAAAAAGGGAAGAGCCTTGTCTGGGCTGATCCAGAGTCGGCTCTTATGCCCTGTTTGTCGGACCGCCGACTGGCACCCGTCAATCGGGAGTGCCAGTCTTTGTGGGCATGTCCTCTGTAGGGCGTGTTGGCTCCCATGGACTACCTCCATGAGATACCTTGTGAGGCGCCGGCGAAGACCAAAGGTGTCTCGCACCGACATTGAACTACACTGGCGACACACTTTATTCGAGCTCGACTAGTCCCACGAATTCGGGTATACCCGGGTGTATTGAGGTTTGTGACTGTTTTCTGCCCGAGTGCATTGAGGTATTTTCCAGGCAGGGATTGAAGCATTTTATTCCCGCTGGCTGCAATACTGCACAGTATATATATATATACTGCATTACAATTCATGAATTTATGCCATCTGGTAGACACGCGAAGCATTGCAGCCTATTAAATCCTAATCATTATCATTTAACAGATCAGCCGCCCGTCAGCCAGGCATGAACCCAGGCTGGGAAGGCAAACGCAACGGGGCTTGTCAGAGGTGAGGAGCGGCGCATTCCAGGTATCTGCCAGGTACATACTGGGTATTTGCTCGAATAAAGTGTGTCGGTGCAGTATGTGTGTGTATTGCGGCATCACATAACATTCTTTATTACAACTTCAAAAAGTAAAACAATAACTATAGACTTAGCGTAATTCAGCTTCGGCTCCACGGACGCATCCCGGCGCTCGGGGGCCTCCCCGGACTGACGTCTCCCCACTCCCGAAGTTAATGCCTCTGTGGGATTCTGCGTTGGGGGCTTACGTATCCTCGCTTGCCCCATCCGTAGATCTCATGCGGAGTGGGGGCCTGTGTCTCGGTCACGGAGCGGTCCACCGAGATGGGACCCCATCGAGGGTGCCCCCGAGCACCCCGATACCCCGCCAGCCGACCGCCGTGAGCAATTCCTGACCCTAAAGTAAACAAAGTGCATTAATCAATAGTCATCATGTAGAGTCAAAGTCATTAAGGTTGAACGAACAAACCTGGGTCAAACATGAACTCAACAATAACCTTTCTCTCTTGAGCCTGTAATGTCTCCTATATGCAACATCCCTTTAAGATGTATATGTGTCAGCCTGGCCCTGGCAGGAGCACCCCTATGGCGGAACTTCTTTCTCTCCCTTAACTGCTCTCCTCTCAGCCCATGGCGTATTGCTCATCTCCCCCTGCTTACTGTTAGTACAACCTGTGGGGGGAGGGGGGGAGGGTGGAGGGGGGGTGTGGGGGGGGTGTGGGGGACAGGGAGGGGGGTGGAGGGGTTAGGGGCAAAAGGTAGGGTGGTGCAGAGGAGGGGAAATGATGTGGGGGGGGGGGTGGTGAGGGGAGAGGGAGCGGAGGATGGTGGGAGGGGAAGGGATAAGTGGGGGGAGGTTAAGGGGGGGGTGGCGGGAAGAGCGGAGAGAGGAAGGAGAAGGGGGGGGAAGGTGTGGGGGGAGGGGGGCAGACAGGCAGGGGGGAGGAGGCCATGGGTAAGATGAGATAACGAGGGAGAGGCGGCAAGAGGATGGGGGGGGACCGCGAGGGGGGGAGCGGCATGGGTGAGCATTTCCAAACCCTTCTGATGCGTCGCCAATGCAGGGCTGCCCCCTACTCTGAGGCTCGCCCCGGGTTCTCAGGGGAGCTAGCCCCTCACAGCCGCCGCCCCCCGCCTCAGCATCCAGTCCCGTTTCCCCCCCTCTCCCCTCGGGCTCAGTGTCCCTCCCTCCGCATCCGATACCCTCTGACCCGGAAGTCTCCTCAATGGGCGGAAGTGCCCGAGCGCCAGGGAGTCTTGATGATGACGTCGCTGTGTGTGCCGGTCTGGAGCTCCTCCCTCCTCCTGTTCGCGCCTTTATCCTGCTTTCCCGCTCTCATCTTCACTGCCTGTCGGAGAAGGAGGGATCCGGCGTCTCCTAGCTGCAGTACTCGGAGAAGACCACCAGGGGGGGACATCGCAGGAGTACCCATGGCCGGCCATTTTGACACGAGGGAGGGAGACATGAATCAGGTCCCTTTAAGAGCTCTACCAGTCCGGCGGAGCTGTGTAGAACTCGTGGTTTCACGGGGTTTCCTCCAGCGCGGCTCCCACTCTGTTCCAGGACGTCGACGGGGTCGGATCAGCCTCGGATTCCAGGTGAGGTGGATGAGAGGGGCCAGGGCTGGGGGGGCTTTGCTGTAGTCCCAGCTTCTTGAGGAAGCTGTTGCCGTCCTCGGCCCTCCGTAGGGTATTCGCCACACCGTTCTTCACCACTAGCAGGGCAAAGGGAAACAGCCATCTGTACCTGACCCCTCTGTCCTGCAGGGTTTTAGTTACCGGTCCCAGACTATGTCGTCTTAGGAGGGTAGCCGGGGATAGATCCTGAAAGATCTGAAGCTTGACACCCTCATTCTCCATGGACCTGGCCTCCCTGGCCATCCGGCAAACTGCATCTTTTATTTTATAAAAATGAAAGCGTACTATGATATCCCGAGGGGGGGCTCCTGCCTGTGGTCTTGAACGGAGGGCTCTATGGCACCTATCAAGGTGCAAGTCCTGGGCAGATTTATCAGGCAGTATATGCTCCAGCCACTGCTGAACAAATTCCTCAGCGTCTGTTACTGTCTCAGGCACCCCACGGATACGGACATTATTTCGTCTGTCCCGATTTTCGGTGTCCTCTTGTTTGTCTGAGAGGTCACGGATCTTATCCTGTAACTGGGCTACTGTTTTGTTTGTCTGTTGGATGGCCCTCGTGTTAGCGTCCATTTGGTCTCTAGGGACCCGGTCCTCTCCCCCAGTCCATCGAGGTCCCTCCGCAAATTCCACAGCTCTCTGTTGAAGAACTGTTTCATCTCTGCACAGAGCTCCCTGAAGTCTTTTCTAGTAACTGGTTCGTTGTCATCCGCTCTTGCAGCCGGCCTGGTAACCTCAGCCTCTGCCGCCATCTCTGCTGTAGGGGGATCAGGGCTGTCTCCTGCTGCAGGGTTTTTTTTATTGAAATAAGTCGTGACCGAGGAGTCTTTCTGCTTTGCTTTTCCCCGTGCCGGCATCACCAGGTATTCCCCTACTTGAATTCACTGGACTGATTCGTGGGGGGTCACTTTGATTGCCGCTTTTAATAGATTATTATGCCGATGCGAGCAGAGCTAGAAACCTAAGCTTCCATCTACTCCGGCTTCGCGCATGCGCCTCTACAGTCACATGTTTTAAATACAATACAGTACATTCTTTAATATCTTTAAAATATAAATATATAAATATAATTTAAAATAATCCGTTCTGTGGGTCTGAGCGGGTTGAAATTCGCCTGGTCCTCATGCGGAAGGACCCTTGCCATAGTGGCCTAATATCAGCCTTCCACGTCCCCCGGAACCGGAGATACAAAAATACAGTTTAAAAGCACATTACAAAAGTGGCTTTTTTTCTGCCATGCAAGTCAATGGCAGAAACCTAAACTTTACCATTACCCTGACTCCGTTCTGTTGCCACGAGAGGGTCGCAATTTTCCATGCAATCCTGCCGAAACTAGGACTACATGGTGATCGAATCTGAGCCCTCTAGGTTAAACAGAAGTTGTGGGTTCCAGGCTTCTGCTCATTCTGACTTAGCCGTTTCAAAGCTTTCTCCGCCATTACGCTCAATGATAGGACCCTCCTCACCGGCGTGACCCTTTCTCGCCGCCATTACTGGTCGGACCCTGTTGGGGTGAAGTGGGGGGGTTCCTAACATCTATGGGCAAAATGAATTTTATTTCTAGGTGCCCTAGAACAGAAGTTCCCATGCCAATTGCCCTAGTTCCCACGCCAATTGCCCTAGTTCCCACGCCAATTGCGCGATCATTGCTATTTTTTTACAATGTTGCCGATCTTGCGGCTTTGCGGTCAGGCAGTAAAAAAACAGTGCAGCAAGCCTCGACATTCTAGAAACACTGTATTTTGTTATACAGTACTATCAAAGGAGCAAATGGAAACAATGTACAGTACAGTAAGACAAATCAACATGTTCTTTTATTGGTGGAGTCAGTACAAAAACATTTATTTACAAATACAGTACAATGTTGAAACATTTTAAGTAACATCTCCTTTATTAAAGAAACACAGTACTGTATACAGTACAGTACAGTGGGCTGGTGCACAACACTGTCAGTCAGACCTGCACCAGTTCAGTCCTAGAGGGCAGCAAACAGGGCAGGTTTTCAGGGCAACCTTGAAAAGCCTGTTTTCGGCCCCCAGGGACTGGAGTTGTGCATGTCCTGTGTAAAAAAACACACGACAACATCTCCTTTGTTTAAGTACAGCAGGTACTGTAGGGCAAAACATGTACAGTACAATACAGTTCAGCACAACAGTATGGTCTCACAGAAAGTCCTCCACATTGTCCATCCATGGCCGATTCCTTGCATGGCGCAAAACGCCATTAATGCAGTCTCGAACGCCTTTCATTACAGGATCTGTAACTGGATAAAAGCGCCGCATTTCTTCCACAATGTTTTTCCTTAAATTGACAGGAAGCTCCTTTTTTACGCGATTCCCATCGTAGTTCACTTTCAAGGCCCAGTCGCAGTACAACGAGTAGGGAACATGGTGCTTAAAAATGAACAAGGCATACTTGTGGGGTACACCAGCACTCATCACCCTATACTTCTCCCTGAGCGCCGGTGGCAGATCGCACAGGGTGATGTCGGGCACCGTTTCGATGCGAGCGGGTGTAGGTCTTTTGGGAGCGGGTGTGCTTGAGGCGATGGGCGATGGTAGGTTGTCTGGGAGGAAGCTTTCCTCCGGTCGTGGTCGCTGTGTTGTCTCCTGGCGTAGTCTTGACGGGGTTGTCATGTCCTGCTCAACGGTATACATGTACACTACAACTTCTGGCGGAGGGGGTGCGCTTGGTGATGGAAGGGGTTCAAAGGTCCCATTCATCACATCCATGTCACCCCCCTGCTCCGGCGTCGGGGAAACAGGGGCATTAGCACTGAGCAAATAATGTATGCCCGCTATGTCAGCCTCTATCTTCTCCATCCGTCGATCCATCCGTTGATCCATTTGTAGCATCCGTTGCTCCACTTTTAGCATGGTCTCCAGAAGCAGATCTATCTTTGCTAGCACAATAGAGTTCCCGGGGAGATCCACACTTATCCCATTCAGCATCCGGTCTAACGAGCTGCTGCTTGTGCATGGCGTGTGAACATCTGGGGGGATGGGTGCAACGGAGGATGAGATGGGGGATCCATGGAGAGAAGCGGCATCGAGGAAGAGTGGAGGAGGTGACCTGTGGATACCCAGTAGAGGAGAAGCGGCAGCGTCGTCGAAGAGGGATAGAGAAAGTGACCTTTGGATTTCCGGGCGAGAAGTAGAGTCGTCCAAGAGCAAAGGAGACAGTGACCCGTGGATTTCAGAGGCGGCAGCATCGTCAGATGGAATCGGAGAAGATGGGGGTGGAGAAGACGGGCTGAAGATTTCTGGGACAGCTACAGCAGAGTCGTCGAAGCATATGGGAGGAAGTGGTCTGCGGATTTGATGGGTTGGCTGCCAATCGTTTTGTGTCGAGAGTACATCACCATATATCTTCTTCAAATAATGAGGCTTACGTCTAAGAAAACCCTTAACCTTTGGGGTCAGCAGAAGGTTTTCTTTATTGGCCTTAGCCTGTCGCTTTGCCTTTGGCGTGGAAACGGCAACCGCCTTTCGCTTTTTCAGCTTGACAGGCACGGCAGAGGTGAGTGGGTTCCTGCGTCCATAGAATCGGGGTTGCTCCATGGAAGCAGGTGGCACAATGCAGTATCTGGACAAGGGCAAGTTCAGATAAAGATCATCGAGTGGTGGGCTATGCAAAGTGTGTGACCTTTTATGCATGGCGACCAGGTACACGTGTTGAAAGTGGGCATACTCTAATGTGAGTCATTACTGTATAAATACACCATCCATTTTGTGTATTGACTGCACATAGAATACACATCGACTAAACATCGAATATACATTCTTGTGTTTGTATTTCTTTCTACTCGCATCAATGCCTGTTAAAAAGATTTCAAAGGATCTCAGCATGCGAACTAAGGACATGTACACGAGCGGACACAGAATGGCTGCTATCCAGCTCTAGTTAGCTACTTCTGACCTCGTTGTGCCATCAAGCACGTGTGCTATCATGCATACGGAAAAAACAGAGACCGCAAAAGGGCACCAAGGGTAACTAACGCGTAAGTATATTTATAAAACTTAACAAAAAAATATAGAAAACTGTACGTACTGTACTGTTCATACAGTACAGTACATCTACAGTACAGTTCAGTATCTACTATAATACTGTTGTTATTTCTGTTGATTTATATTACAACATAGTTTGTATATTTATATTTATAGTACAACAGTATACATTTTCTCTATATTTCTAATTATCGTACAACGGTATATATAGGATGTATATTTATATTCCAACAGTATATATATATTCTGTATATTTATATTAATAGTACAACAGTATATATATTTTGTATATTTATATTTATAGTGCAACAGTATACCGTTTTTGTATATTTCTATTTATCGTACAAAGGTATATATAGGATGTATATTTACATTTATATTACAACAGTATATATATTTTGTATATTTATATTTATAGTACTACAGTATATATATATTGTATATTTATATTTATAGTACAACAGTATACATTTTTTGTATATTTATATTTATCGTACAACGGTATATATAGGATGTATATTTATATTTATATTACAACAGTATATTTATTTTGTACATTTATATTAATAGTACAACAGTATATATATTTTGTATATTTATATTTATAGTACAACAGTATACATTTTTGGTATATTTCTATTTATATTACAACATTATATTTATGCTGCATATTAATAAAACAATATATTTTCTTTACATTGTAGGGAGACAACTCTTCTGGTGGACAAAATAAGTGAGGAGAATAATGAGAGGAGTGCATTAAGGGTTAAAAACACTTTGCAGGAAAAGCACAATCTGACTGTATCTGAGAGCAGCATAAAGAAGATGAGACGCAGCATTGGATGGAAATATGGACGTGTGAGGTTTGTACTGGACAGTACAGGAGGTAAAAGTGTTGTTTAGCAAACTGTACTGCACTGTGCCGCTAAAAAAAAATATTCCTTGTCATTACAGAGCGTACCCCATGATACGGGACGCAAACAAAATCAAAAGAGTGGTCCAGACCCAGGCATGGATCGACAGTGGGGAGACTTTCCAGGATTGCATCTTCACTGATGAGTCTACTGTGTCGCTGGAGAGATTTGCAAGCTTTGCATTCCACAAAAAAGGCCGCATATCTTTGAAGCAGCGGCCAAAACACCCTGTGAAGCTGCATGTGTGGGGTGCCTTCTCTAGGCGTGGACCAGGATGCATTGTCATCTTTGAAGGTAAAATTTATCAAATATAATGTCGCCTAATGCACTGTACTTTACTAGTGTTGCCTTACCGTATGCACTGTACTGTACTATTGCGCAGTTTTTTGAGCACTTTTCTTTTCTTGCTATAGGAATCATGAATAAAGCTTTCTTCCAAGACAACATTGTCCCTGAGATAGTGCAATACATCACACGCGAGTTCCCCAATGGTCACCGCTTCTACCAGGACAACAATCCCAAGCACACCGCGTCAACGGTGCATTTCCTTGAGCGCGGCATCAACTGGGTGAAGACGCCAGCGGAGTAAGTGCAGTAGACCGTGTCCCATTTTTGTTTCCCACTGTTTTTAGCTCTTAAACCAATTGTCCTTTCTTTCCAATGACAGATCGCCAGACTTCACTCCGATCGAAAAGGTCTGGCATCAGCTGAAGGACCATATCCTGAAAGTGGCGAAACCCTCCAAAAAGGACGAGTTGTTGAAAGGCATAATGAGTTTTTGGAACGATGTACTCACCGTGGAACGCTGCAATAAATATATAGACCATATTGCCACTGTGTTGCCCATTGTCATCGCGCGTAATGGGCAAGCATCAGGAAAGTAATACTGTGCTGTAGTATTGTAAGTACAGTATGATAGAGGTAAGTATTGCACAGATTTTTTCTTTCCAGATAGTAAGAGTATACAGTAGTTAGTTTTTTCTTTACAGAGAGAGCAGCACCAGCCATCAGGTTACAGTACATAGAATTTAACAGTAGTCAGAGTATACAGTAGTTCCAGTATACAGTAGACTAGTTTGACAGTACTACAGTAACTGCCTACTAACTGCTCCATTTTTTTCTTTCCAGAGAAAGCAGCACCAGCCACCTACAGTAGTTCTACACATCACACAATGCCATAATACAGTACGCACATACAGTACAGTACAGTACAGTAACTGCACTAATTTTCTGTTTTCTTGTCGTTTCAGGAAAAAAGGGTGGCCTGGGGGGGATGGATTTTTGTGTCCAGTCTAATCTGTTTGTACAGTAAAATGTACAGTATATAAACAGCAGTAATGATGTACACAAAACCTCTCCTCTCTCAATGAACTACTGTACTGTAGACAGAATGAGGAAAAGATAAAGACGGAAAAAATAATATTACTATACAGTATATACATTATACAGTATATATATCATACTATATATCATACAGTACATTACAGTACTGTATATATTATTAAATAATATTCTTATAAATGTGCATTATTCATGGTTCCCCATGCTTTACAAA
This sequence comes from Ascaphus truei, assembly GCF_040206685.1. Classification (NCBI taxonomy): domain Eukaryota; kingdom Metazoa; phylum Chordata; class Amphibia; order Anura; family Ascaphidae; genus Ascaphus; species Ascaphus truei. Next base: position 105,965,866 of record NC_134486.1, read on the forward strand.
TGTTTTCCAAATGGTTATCCAATTTCAAGCTGCCAAAAGAACTTAATAAAGACTGCATTATGTATTATTCATGATTATTTTTATATTTGTATTTTTTGGTTCCTGATAAAATAAAATAAATATTTATTCACTTTCCTGCGAATCATAATCATTGACAACTACCCCATACAGTGCACCAATGAATAAGAATGTTTTGTAAATGTTTCTCCGATTTCAATTTGCCAGAAGAATTTAATAAAGTCTGCAATATGTATTATCCACGATTATTTTTATCTTTGTATTTTTTTTTTCCTGATGAAATATCAGTTTACTGTAGTGTACAGTACGAATGAATGAAAAAACAACATGAATCAGTTAATGGTTTTTTTACACTCAATTCTCACAGTGCTGTGCACTTCAGATTTACATTTCAAATTCGAGAGGGGATTTTCCAAAACGTTACCGTTAACAAAGCAAGCCTCTAAGGGTTGGGGGGGAGGGGGAGGGTGATGTGATTACACGGCGGATTAAGAACACAATGGCAATATGCAGAAGATTAACGACCCAGTGGAGAGAGGGGGTTGGTAGGATAGGGTCATTCTGCCGATTGACGCTTGGCTAGGGACGGATTAAAAACACAATGACTAAAGTAACTGCAGAAAATGAATGACTCTGGAGGTGTGTGGCTGAAATAGTTAACAGCACTGTAATTTCATAAGGCAGTTCATCATAATAATTTGATGAATAAACCCCCAAATACAACCCCCAAATACAGTACATAAAAAGCAAGTCACTTTAACTCCATGTGCCTCAGGCACCAAAAACAAACAGTAGATTTTCTATATATATATATATATATATTATTAATTAATATTCATACAGTATAAATGTCAATTTTTCATGTATCTCCATGTTTTACAAATGTTTTGTAAATGTTTCTCCGATTTCAATCTGCCAGAAAAATTTAATAAATGTATTATTCATGATTATTTTTATCTTTGTATTTTTTTTTCTCCTAATGAAATATCAGTTTACTGTAGTGTACAATACGAATGAATGAAAAAACAACATGAATCATTTAATGTTTTTTTTACTCTCAATTCTCACAGTGCTGTGCACATCAGATTTACATTTTAAATTCGAGAGGGGATTTTCCAAAACGTTACCGTTAACAAAGCAAGCCTCTAAGGGTTGGGGGGGATGGTGTGATTACACGCAGGCGCACTGAGTCTTTGTAGCTCGGCTATGGGCGGATTAAGAACACAATGGCACTATGCAGAAGATTAACGACCCAGTGGAGAGAGGGGGTTGGTAGGATAGGGTGACTCAGCCGATTGACGCTTGGCTAGAGACGGATTAAAAACACAATGACTAAAGTAACTGCAGAAAATGAATGACTCTGGAGGTGTGTGGCTGAAATAGTTAACAGCACTGTAATTTCAAAAGGCAGTTCATCATAATAATCTGATGAATAAACCCCCAAATACAACCCCCAAATACAGTACATAAAAAGCAAGTCACTTTAACTCCCTGTGCCTCAGGCACCAAAAAGGCAGAAAATGAGCAAAGCGTTGTGTGTTATTTTATATTTATTTATTTATATTTTAAAGATATTAAAGAATGTACTGTATTGTATTTAAAACATGTGACTGTAAACCATACTGACTGACAAATGTTTTCACACATGTACTGTACTGTACTGTAGCAGTAAACCATACACCTGTTGATGTTTTGAATTGCTGTGCACTTAAAATGTTTCAACATTGTACAGTATTTGTAAATAAATGTTTTTGTACTGACTCCACCAATAAAAGAACATGTTGATTTGTCTTACATTGTTTCCATTCGCTCCTTTGACAGTGTAACAAATGTCGAGGCTTACTGCACTGTTTTTTTACTGCCTGACCGCAAAGCCGCAAGATCGGCAACATTGTAAAAAAAGAGCAATGTTCGCTCAATTGGCGTGGGAACTAGGGCAATTGGCGTGGGAACTTCTGTTCTAGGGCACCTAGAAATAAAATTTTGCCCCTAGATGTTAGGAACCCCCTCACTTCACCCCAACAGGGTCCGACCAATAATGGCGGCGAGAAAGGGTCACGCCGGCAAGGAAGGTCCTATCATTGAGTGTAATGGCGGAGAAAGCTTTGAAACGGCTAAGTCAGAATGAGCAGAAATCTGGAACCCACAACTCCGGTTCTGTTCAACCTAGGGTGCTCAGATTCGGTCACCATGTAGTCCTAGTTGCGGCAGCATTGCATGGCAAATTGCGACCCTCTCGTGGCAACCGAACGGAGTCAGGCTAATGGTAAAGATTAGGTTTCTGCCATTGACTTGCATGGCAGATAAAAGCCACTTTTGTAATGTGCTTTTAAACTGTATTTTGGTATCTCCGGTTCTGGGGGTCGTGGAAGGCTGATATTTGACCACTATGGCAAGGGTCCTTCCGCATGAGGACCAGGCGAATTTCAACCCGCTCAGACCCACAGAACGGATTATTTAAAATTATATTCGCGCATTTGGCGTGGGAACTAGGGCCTCGGTCAAGTTCACGGCCAATTGGCGTGGGAACTTCTGTTCTAGGGCACCTAGAAATAAAATTCATTTTGCCCCTAGATGTTAGGAACCCCCTCACTTCACCCCAACAGGGTCCGACCAGTAATGGCGACGAGAAAGGGTCACGCCGGCGAGGAAGGTCCTATCATTGACCGTAATGGCGGAGAAAGCCGTTTCAAACCAGCGCGGCTATGTCAGAATGAGCAGAAACCTGGAACCCAAATCCTATGTTAGCGGCGAATTAAAAATAAGGTGGAGGAAGGGTAGAAGGGTAGATCAAAAGGGAGTATGTATCCCAAATAAATTCTAGGCTACTGTAGCTCTATACCCTCTAACAGGGCAGGCAAGTACAGTATATGGAATGATACAGTGTATGGTTTCCAAATGTTTGATACAGTGTGTAGCACTGACATGTGAAAGGAGATACAATATTGCCAAAAGGGCTACTCAAACAATGTCAGCAGCAAGGGTTCCCTTTACACTGCTACGGTACTGTACACGCCTATGCATTTCAACAATTTTCAAATGAGACATACAGTACAGTACCGTACAGCAGCACAGCACACAAATGCATGTACTTTAAATATGCAATTTTACTATTACTGCGCGCGCACGCACAGACTGTGTACTGACGTAGGTTGAACCGCGAAGGTATTAGACTTCAAAGACAACAGCTCGCAAACGCCCCCATGAGTTTTTACACGGCATTGCAGTATTGCAGACAGCGAGAATAAAATGCTTAAATCACGGGCGCGAAAATAACGCAATACACTCCGAGCGAAAACGACACAAAACCGCACATAACCGGGATAATCTGAAATTCGCGGAGCTAGCCGAGTTAGAATAAAGGCTGTCGCCACTGTATATATTTAGTGGTGTGAAAAAGAAAGTACACCCTCTTTGAATTCTATGGTTTTACAAATCAGAACATAATAACAATAATCTGTTCCTTAGCAGGTCTTAAAATTAGGTAAATACAAACTCAGATGAACAACAACACATGACATATTACACCGTGTCATGATACACCTGATACACACACAGGCTCATAGTAAGGACATTTTATGGACATGGGGAGACCTGATAATTTTCGGTCTCTGAATTGTTGTGTAACAGTCTTACTACAGGTGCATGTTCTCTCACCCCCATAATGGCAAGATCAAGAGCCGTATCACTTGTAGATCTAAAAATGTTGTATATATAATTTAATGCCACTGTGGTCTACTTTATGTAGAAAAGGCCATGAGAATGCTCAAAGTACGCTTCATTGAGCATAAAAGTGTAATAAGAAAAGGCATATATATATACACACACATGATGAACCAATATACAAATAAATGTGGAAGGGTTATCAAAAACATGCTGTACTCCAAATAACACTTCTCCATACAGACACACTACAATAAAATTAATTTCCTTTAATAATCCAAACTGATCTTACAATCAAAATCATCAAATGCCAATTAAAAACCTCAAATGCCAATCAACACATTGCATTTACATTGTATATATGATGCATACAATCTATGCACCATATACATTCTGCAAATGAATGTTAACAATAACATTGCAAGCAAAATACAAATACCTCCAAACAAGTATACTATTTTAACCAATCCAGTAAACATAAATCAATTAGCATTCATTAATGACATCCCTAAACACTTTAAATTCCATCCCTAACAATTAAACAATTAACTAATTCAAGCCTTGAACAGAACAATTTAGCCTGTGAAAAAATATAAGTACCAACCAGAATACAAAATTTAAAACCAAGGCTAACCCTGACCTCAAGTACACCATACAATAGCAACGATTACATCTAAATAATTTTAAAATACATTATACACACATTTAAGCATAGCAGCATAGACAAATTAATTTAAAACACATCAAATCAAGCTTTTAAAACAACATCATTTCTTACCGTGTATGTATATATCTCTCTAGACATATATACATACATACATACAGTGGCAAGAAATTATACAGGCATACCCCGCATTAACGTACGCAATGGGACCGGAGCATGTATGTAAAGCGAAAATGTACTTAAAGTGAAGCACTACCTTTTTCCACTTAATCATTTTATACGTGCATAACTGATGTAAATAACGCATTTGTAACAGGCTCTTCAGTCTCCCTGCTTGCGCACAGCTTCAGTACAGGTAGGGAGCCGATATTGCAGTTCAGGACGTGATGACAGGCGCATGTGTGAGCTGCCATTTGCCTATTGGGCGATATGTACTTACTCGCGAGTGTACTTAAAGTGAGTGTTCTTAAAGCAGGGTATGCCTGTATACCACAAATAAAAAAATACACATGTTAAAAAAGAATTTAAAAAAATTAACAAGTTCAATGAAATACATTTCTTTAGTTCACTTACCATTACTTGACCCCACCGACTCCCGTTGAACTGCTTACTCACGAACAAAACCACCAGGCACAGGAACCCATAAAATAAAAAAACCATAAAAAAATAAACATTAAACTAAAAATCCAAACCAATCTACGGGTCTTCAAATTGTAATCCAGCTTCATCTGTATTCTTCTTTCTTCTATATTCTTCCGGGGTCTTCTTCCCGTCTTCGGCCACGCCCTGGTCTTCTTTCTTCTGTAGGATGTCCTTCCTCCTCAGCGTCAGGCTTCAAAATGAGACGACATAGGCTTTTAAAGGCCTATGACGTCACATTTTCGTCATGGTTCCCACGGTCCTGATTGGGCCGTGAAAACCATGTGTTTTGGCCGATAAAAAAAAAACTGATGACGTCACTTAAAGGCAATGAAAGCGCAGCCAATCAGAATGGCTTTGCTTCAATTGCCTTTAAGATGACGTCATGAAAAGAAACATGGTCGTCCACACATGGTACGGTAGCCAATCAGAGCGTGGGAAGTCTATCCCTACTCTGATTGGCTCTAGTACCATGTGACAGGCTTTCAATGACGTCACATCCGTTCTCCCCCAAGCCTCTGTCACATGGTATACTAGAGCCAATCAGAGTAGGGATGGAGTTCCCACGCTCTGATTGGCTACTGTACCATGTGAGGACGGCCATGTTTCTTTTCATGACGTCATCTTAAAGGCAATTGAAGCAAAGCCATTCTGATTGGCTGTGCTCAATGTTTGCAGAATGTATATGGCGCATAGATTGTATGCATCATATATACAATGTAAATGCAATGTGTTGATTGGCATTTGAGGTTTTTGATTGGCATTTGATGATTTTGATTGTCAGATCAGTTGGGATTATTAAAGGAAATTAATTGTATTGTAGTGTGTGTATGGAGAAGTGTTATTTGGAGTACAGCATGTTTTTGATAACCCTTCTACATTTATTTGTATATTGGTTCATCATGTTTGTGCATATATATATATATATATATATATATATATATATATATATATATATATATATATATATATATATATATATATATATATATATATATATATATATATATGTATATATATATATATATATATATATATATATCTATATATGTATATATATATATATATCTGTATATATATATATATATATATATATATATATATATATATATATAGTTGCATGATGAAGCCACTGTACAAATTCATGGGTGAAGGTTGGGTATTGGACCAGTGTGGCTTAACCCCTTAATTACCTTTGCGGTTATTATCCGATAAGGTGTTTAAGGGGTTAATTGATATGTGAATGTAATTGCAATGTATTGGCTTTGTATTGGCTATGTATTTTGTGGGCAACGAAAGACCAGGATGTTGCTGGCGACGTAGACTTCTTATTGATGAGGTCAGTAGTGCTTTATTTATTTGAATATGCTAGTTAATTTGTTTAATAATGGGCAAATAATCTATTATCCCTATCTGGATAATAGTTATTTTGCACATTATTGTACTGTAGGTGTTGGGGGGGAGGGGGGGGGTGTATGTATTGAATGTATAGGGCAGGTTTATTTTTTTTACATTCAGGGTTTGTTCCGTGGTTCTGCGTGAGACCTCTGGAGACCAGGTCTCCTCAGGTATCTCACGGGTATCAGGCTGGAGGTTCCACGGGTGACACCTGTGGGGATGAAGCGGTGGTCCCACATCTGTGGGGGCACCGCGGACCCGTAGTCTGCGGGGATGAAGCGGTGGTCCCACATCCGTGGGGGCACCGCCGACCCATAGGTGCGGGGATGAAGCGGTGGTCCCACATCTGTGGGGGCACCGCGGACCTGTAGTGAGCACTCGTGAGTTCCCCAGACCCCCGTGGGAACCACCCGAGGCCCCGCAGACACCTGTGGGTCTGACCCGGGGCTCCCAGACATCCTTGGGCCTACCGTGGGGACCCAATTGTGGCCCACGGTGACCCACCAACAGGCCTCCAGAACTTGTTTGAAACGAGCTGCTGGTACCCTGTATGTCTGTCAGGTGCCCCGCCAGCCCACCGGGGACTCGCGTGGGGCTGTGTTATGAACCCTGTTTGTAAAAGGATAAATCTTGTATTTATGGGGGGGGGGCACAAGGGGTGGGTAATGTATTGAATAAATATAATGATGTTTATTGTGTGTCACTATATTATTTTTATTGTGGGTACTGGGGGTGGGGGGGGGATTCCCAAACGGTATGTGGTTAGGCCTCCCTTGTGGGTAGTGGGTGAGGGTGGTTAGGCCTCACAGGGTGGGGGGTTAGTGTGGGAGGGTATGTAGGCATCCCGAGTGGTGAGTGAGGGTGGGTTAACCCCTTAATGACTGTAGCGGTTAATAACCGCTATGGTGATTAAGGGGTTAGGGGACATTACATTGGATGTTTTCATTCTTGTGTATGTTTTGCAGCAGCGGAGGGGGCATGGGCAGGATGAAGAGGAGGATGTTCTTCATCGTGGCAGCCGGAAATGGGTGAGTGCTATATGTATTTAATGTATTTATTGCTGTTTATGTATTTAAAATGGGCACATTCACTATTATCCCTGTGTGGATAATAGTAATTGAGGCCATTACTATAGTGTATGTGTTAGGGGGGGGGTATTTCTTTATAAGTATGTATGTGTTTATTCATTAATTTGGGGAGGGGCACATAATTGGTACTGCAGGCCTGCGGGTAAGACCCGAGGGCCCCCGCCGGCCTATAGTATCATTGATGTGCATATATGTGTATGTTAGGGGTTATAGGGGTTGTTGTTATATATATATATATATATATATATATATATATATATATATATATATATATATATATATATATATTTATATTCATTTATTTATTTAGATTTATTTATTTATTGTGGGGCTGCTGAGTGTGATTTTTTTTTATTGTGGGTAGCGGGGTGGGTGAAGGGGGTATTAGCCCCAACGGTGGTTGTTTAGGGCTTGCGGGTGGGTAGCGGGAGGCCTTAACCCCTTCATGACCGTAGCGGTATTAACTGCTACTGTCGTGAAGGTGTTAAGTGCACCCGCAACCCCCCCGCAAGCCCTAAACAAACAACAAGGGCCAAATACCCCCTTCACACACCCCCGCTACCCACAATAAAGCTGGCACGGTGGGTTAACCCCTTCATTGCCTTAGCGGTTAGCCGCTAAGGTAATGAAGTGGGCTGTACATGCAATTTTCCTGCCTCAGATGCATGCCAGTGGCCTCCGGTGCTGGTATTAATGGGTATCAGCTCTGGAGACCCCCTGCATCAATCCGAGCCAGGAAAAGGGCTTGATTTTTTTTTATGTCCCCTATCGCCGCTCAGCTCCAGCTTTTTGCCAACTTTTGTTGGCAGAGCGATTTGGAGAACATCTCTCCATTTTATTGCCGCGATCAGCGCCGAAATGCTGATCGGGGCTACTTGAATACGATGGGTTTTAAAACTGGCGAGATATTGCTTCTCGCCACCCGCGCGGCGAGTTTTTTTTCCAAGAAACAAAAACTTGCGGATTTTCCTCATCTCGCCAGTTTTTCGCCATTTACTAAATTGCTGTAGGCATATTTGGCAAAAACCTGGCGATATTGGGCTTCTCGCAGCTCTCTGCATAGGCCCCTTAAAGTGTTATATTTAAGTGTTCGGCAGAGTTAACATTGGAGTTGAAATTGGAGGTAAAGATTGAGGAAGATCTGGATTCCACACAACAACTTTGCAGCTGTGAGAACTTTACTTTCTAAAGGCTGTGATTATTTGTACTCTTCCTATCCTCCAGTACTTGGGACGTCTCTCCTCCTGCATCTCACTATGCCCTCCCTATTGCCTTTTCTGTTAACTGTTTCCTCACTCCTTTTGTGAATGTCTCTGTTCTCTCCAACATCCCCACTCCCAACTGTGCCATTATTTATACACCTCTCTCCCAACAACTCCTTTACCCCTCAATAAAAAAAACACGCACACAAATCCTCTATTCACAAACGTATCTCAGCCTATCAGAGTGCAGACTGAGAGAAAGGCTTTTAACACACCCGACCTCCATGGTTGAAATGCTGTTCCAGCTGCACACAATCAACAGGTAGGGAAAGTGTGTGTGTGTGTGTGTGTGTGTGTGTGTGCATGTGCGTGTTATTTTTAAACGGGAGCCATGCTCACACCACGTTATAAGTGGTTCCGCATTGTAGCGGATTGCATACTAGTTACATTGTTGTTTTTTACATTTGTGCACCTTACACACACACACATTCTCTCTCTCTCTGTGTATATATATATATATATATAGACATATGGAGACCAGGGGATCCTGATAGCCAAAAAGAGACAGCACACTGCAGGTATGGTATCAAAAAAGTGTATTCAGTAACACAAGGCCGCCAACATTTCGGTCCTCCCAACGGGACCTTCCTCAGGGCATTGCAACTACAGACTAACACAAGCACCCATATATACCCCTTAACACATACTAAAAAACACCTGAAAACAATCATGAACTCCAAATTGTAATCCCAGATACAACCCACATTTCTAAACAGCCAATCCAACATACTGATACTGGTACGCACCAATGAGAGAACCTGATCTAAGCATAGGTGTACCTAGTCACATGATCAAACCTTGATAACAACATAATGACATCACAGTGCATCCTGTTTACGTAACCATGACTACTTGAAACATCTAATGATATTCAAATGCGCATAAATGGTTAAAATACATATAAAATGCATAGCCTGAACAGCAACTCGCCATCAGTGCTTGGAGATACATACTGTGGATGTTACAAAGCGTGCCCGTAAATGAATACGTTAATGCAAATGGTCCTGCAAAGCATGCACATTGTCCAGGGAGCAGTGGTCAGGGTGTAACGGGCAGTCAATCATAAATCGCATAATGGCAGCGCGTCCGTTGGGTCTAAACACTTCCCCAACCTGTTGTGCATGGAGAGCGGGTGATTCTCATACAATGCGCGCCGTGGAGCGTAACCGCGCATGCGCAGTGTGCTGCTGACAACCCGAACGCGTCCCTGACTACTGCAGCAGAGGGTATGCGTGTATCTGTGCTAATGCGCATGCGCAACGCTGCGCAAATAGCGCAAGCAGTATTAAAGAGCATGAGGCTGTTGCTCAAACTGCGTAATGGCAGAACTGAAACGGAAACATGGGCACAATAAAGAAGGCAGTAGCATACTAAGCACGAATAGTGGCATTGTCTGTAACAAAGTAATCAAAGGTTAAACATTTAAAATGCATGGGTGAACCTGAAATCAGGCCCACAATAAAACCAAAATCATAAAGTTAATGTCTATAACATAGATAACTGTATTCCAGAAGGAACATGGTAATTCATGGCATATATATAGCCCTATCTTGTAGAGTGTTGGTGTAATTACCGTAATCAATATATTAGACTCCCAGAAAAAAAACGTAATATATACATGTATGTCTACTACAAAGTGGCATGGCTAAAGCCTGTAGTACCAACCAGCCCATCCAGATGTACAGATGGTTAAAGTGCTGATGTATCCACATGCAACCAATAGTGGACTGTGAGTTGTTTAAAAGATGGACACCGAGTGTGACTACACACCCAAAAGTGAATGAGTGAATAAAACATGCAAAAAAATGCATAAAAATGCAAAAAAAGGGAGGGGGGGGGAGAAAGAAGGGGGGATGGAGAAAAATGCGTAACGGGTACAATGCGCAATGAGATAATGTAACAATAAAACAATCACTATACACAAAAATATTCACACTACAGAATTTGTATATGATTTTTACAGAAAACAGCCTAATTTCAGATCTTCATTTAGTCCGTAAGGAGATATGGTCTTGAGCTCGTATATTAGTCTTGCCTCTTGTTGCAGAAGCAACTTGTTCCTATCTCCCCCTCTGGGTGGTGGCAGTACCTGTAATATAGGCATACATCGCATTGTGGCTAGTGAGTGCCGTTGTTCTTTAAAATGTCTGGCAACCGGCAGATATTTAAGCTCACTCTGTTCATCCTTGCTGTTCAATGCTTTCCTGATCGTGGAGCGATGGATGGCTATTCTCTCCTTCAGCATCCGTGTAGTTTTCCCCACATAGCGCAGCCCACAGGGGCACGTGATCATATATACGACAAAACGAGACTCACAGTTTAGGAAATTCTTGATCTTAATCGGTACCCCACTATGCGGGTGGGTATAACTAGCTCCAGTTTGCATGAAACTGCAATTGGTGCAACCGTGGCATCTGTATGAACCTGGTTCTCTTTCGAGCCAGGTTTTAGAATGTCCATACTTGTCCACTGGGTCCGCTTGTGTCAACATATCTCCTAAATTGCGTCCTCGCTTGTAGCAGAACAGTGGTGGATCTTTACAGAGTTTGCCAATCTTGTTGTCATACGCTAGGATATGCCAGTTCTTGTGTATACTGCGCTTGATGCGGTTGGACGCCGTACAGTAAGTGCTGATGAAGTGGCAACGTTGTTCCGTAGGTTTATTCGTGCTCGGTCGCAGCAGAGATTGCCTGTCGATGCTCCTTACTTTGATCAGGGCTTCGCTGATGTCCTTGCGGTCATAACCCCTGTCCCGGAAGCGTGCCGCCATGGCCAAGAGAGCTGGTTCTAATTCATCCGGATTATATGT
>NC_134486.1:105979906-106008353 GCF_040206685.1 Ascaphus truei
GGGGTCGGAACAGAGGAAAGGCCGCAACCAGCACCACCACCCGCTCCCCCCCCTCCTCCCGTGCAGGCAGCGGGAGCGCCGGGACAGCGGTGGGGAGAAGAAACCCCCCGCTACCACCTCCATGCAAGCAGCGGGAGCACCGGGCACGTGGGGGGATCAGAGGTAAGCGGGAAACCGAGGGACATCCCCGCTCCCATCTGCTGCCCCGCGGGCTGTCACGCGGTGACAGGGGGAAGCGGGAACCCGAGGGACATCCCCGCTCCCATCTCCTGCCCCGCGGGGTGAAGGGTGCTGTGGGGGTAGGGTGATGATGCGCCGATGCTGCCGGGGGGTGGCGGTTTTGGCCGGGGGGAAAGGAACTCAGGCCTTTGGAAAACACTGTTCTAACTAATTTTTTTGCGGCGGCCATTTTGTTTTTGCGCAACCCCGTTACTAACGCGGTGGTCTCGGGGTGGACCCCGAGGACCGCGTTATAACGGGGTTTACCTGTATATAGCAGAAAATAGCCATGTTAGTCCAGTTGCGATAGTGCAGGATAAATGAGTTCTTCAGTATTAGGTGATACCTTTTTTTTTGGACTAACAATTTATGTCATAGGACACAAGCTTTTGATAGTTCTCCTCTCTTCTTCAGGTCAAGCAATACTGATATATATATGCAGTGGTTGACAAATCACCAACAAATCTTCTTGCCACACAAAAAAATCTACTCGCCACCTAGTACCAAACGTGTGCTGCTTGGGCCAATATTTACTCGCCCGGGGGTTAAATCCACTCGCCCGGGGCGAGAAAATGTATAGGTTTGTCGAACACTGTATATATGTATCACCACACTTATTAAGGTTACGGTGGGTAAAAAAAAGTGACAAAAACCCTCCACAGTAAAGCATATAGCAACTGTAAATATTACTTTATATTCATTTGCATGTCTTAGACAGGTCTGCAACCCTGTCTTTCACCATTATCGCCCAGCACACAGCACTTCCACTGCAGCAAGGGATTCTGAGAAATTACATGCTAATGAGCACACAGTGCCACCTTTTATCTCAAGCTCACATTACATGTAAACATGTCTGTGAGTGGGTTTACTGGCTTTGCATCTCCTAAGCCCTTGCTTAAAAGCTGTGTTTAAAGCAGCATGCATTGACTAAGGGTTGCTCATGTAATGTGAGCATGAGATAAAAAGTGGCACTGTGTGCTCATTTGCATGTCATTTCCCAGAATCCCTTGCTGCAGTGGAAGTGCTGTGTGCTGGGCGATAATGGTGAAAGACAGGGTTGCAGACCTGTCTAAGACATGCAAATGAATATACAGTAATATTTACAGTTGCTATATATATATATATATCTATATATAACAAACAGTGCTAACACATACCTACAGGCAGTGTTCGACAAATCACCCAAAAATCTACTCGCCGAACAAAAAATCTACTCGCCACCTAGCCTAGAGAGACACAGAGAGAAAGAGAGACACAGAAAGAGAGAGAACACACACACACAGAGAATGAGAGACAAAGAGAGAGAGCGACAGAGAGAGTGCGACAGAGAGGGCGAAGAAGAGAGTGCGACAGAGAGAGCGAAGAAGAGAGTGCGACAGGGAGAGCGAAGAAGAGAGTACGACAGAGAGAGGGAGAGGGCGACAGGGAGAGGGCGACAGAGAGAGGGAGAGGGTGACAGAGACAGGGAGAGGGCGACAGGGAGAGGGCGACAGGGAAAGGGTGAGGGCGACAGGGAAAGGGTGAGGGCGAAAGGGAAAGGGTGAGGGCGACATGGAAAGGGTGAGGGTGACAGGGAGAGGGTGAGGGCAACAGGGAAAGTGTGAGGGTGACACAGGGAGAGGGAGAGGGTGACTCAGGGAGAGGGTGACACAGGGAGAGGGAGAGGGTGACACAGGGAGAGGGTGACACAGGGAGAGGGTGACACAGGGAGAGTGAGAGGGTGACACAGGGAGAGGGAGAGGGTGACACAGGGAGAGGGAGAGGGTGACACAGGGAGAGGGAGAGAGCGACAGGGAAAGGGTGAGGGTGACACAGGGAGATGGTGACACAGGGAGAGGGAGAGGGTGACACAGGGAGAGGGTGGGAGAGGGAGAGGGTGACACAGGGAGAGGGAGAGGGTGACACAGGGAGAGGGGGAGGGTGGGAGAGGGAGAGGGCGACACAGGTAGAGGGAGAGGGCGACAGGGAAAGGGTGAGGGTGACACAGGAAGAGGGTGACTCAGGGAGAGGGGGAGAGGGTGACACAGGGAGAGGGGGAGAGGGTGACACAGGGAGAGGGGGAGAGGGTGACACAGGGAGAGGGGGAGAGGGTGACACGGGGAGAGGGTGACACGGGTGAGAGGGTGAGAGGGCGAGAGGGCAAGAGGGCGAGAGGGGGAGAGGGCGAGAGGGTGACAGGGCAACAGGGGGAGAGGGCGACAGGGGGAGAGGGCGACAGGGGAAGAGGGCGACAGGGGGAGAGGGAGAGGGCGACACGGGGGAGGAGCGACACGGGGAGAGGGCGACACGGGGAGAGGGCGACACGGGGAGAGGGCGACACGGGGAGAGGGCGACACGGGGAGAGGGCGACACGGGGAGAGGGCGACACGGGGAGAGGGCGACACGGGGAGAGGGCGACACGGGGAGAGGGCGACACAGGGAGAGGGAGAGGGCGACACGGGGAGACGGCAACACGGGGAGAGGGCAACACAGGGAGAGGGCGACACGGGGAGAGGGCGACAGGGGGAGAGGGTGACAGGAGGAGAGGGTGACAGACGGAGAGGGTGACACACTCACAGACACACAGACACACAGACACACAAACACACACACACACACAGACACTCAGTCAGTCACACAAACAGTCACTGTCTCACACTGTAACACACACACACTCACCCACTGTCACTCACACACACACACTCACACACACACTTACCCGCAAAGGAAGGGGGTCGCACATGGTAGCAGTGGGGCCTCCGCATGGCAGTGGGCCCTCCACATGGCAGGAGAGCCTCGGCAAGGCAGGGTGAGTCGCACATGGCAGCGGGGTCCTCCGCATGGCAGGAGGGCCTCTGCAAGGGGTTGCCTTCCCTCCAGAGGCGGGCGCCGAAGCACACCCCCCCGGAAGTGGCCGATGCCACAGCACGACCACCCCCCCCCCCACGGAAGCGGCCGACGCCGCAGCATGCCCCCCCACGGAAGCGGCCGATGCCGCAGCACACGTTCCACCCCCCCCCCCTGGAAGCGGCCAATGCCGCAGCACACGCCCCCCCTTCCGGAAGCAGCTGACGCCGCAGCACACCCCCCCTCCCCACGGAAGCGGCCGACGCTGCAGCACGCCCCCCCCCCACAGAAGCGGCAGATGCCGCAGCACCCCCCCTCCCCTTCAGAGGCGGACACCCTCGGGCAGCAAGCGGGGATCGGGGGCAGGGGGGGAGGAGATCAGGAGGGGGAGGAGATCAGGGGCAGGAGGGGGAGGAGATCAGGGGCAGGAGGGGGAGGAGATCGGGGGCAGGAGGGGGAGGAGATCGGGGGAAGGAGGGGGAGGAGATCGGGGGAAGGGGCTAATCCAGAGCTGCCTGCCAGCCCTCTTCCACGCGTTAACCCAATTAGGGAGGGGGGTTATTTATTTATTTATTTTTAAAAAATGGCGCGAGCAGGGGAATTCATAGAGCCGCAGAACGGCTCGCCAGTGGCCTAAATCCACTCGCCACGGGCGTGTGGTTATCAATTATTGTCGAACACTGCCTACAGGTATATATTTATTAAAATAAATGTATGGTAAACAATGCACACTTACAAGCTAGAATATGAACAAGCCGTGTTAGCGGGAAATATGATTTCGCCAATGGGAGAAGCGCCTAACTCATTGCCCTCCACTGGGCAGGTTCCACCAAGTCAAGCAGATTCAAAAGGTGTCCCTATAGGGTGCCCTTTGTTCTCTGGACTGGCAATTCACCCTTCCTAGTCCACCAAATGGTCTTCTCACATCTGGACATCCTCTCATCTTTGAACTACGGACTCTATACAGACATGCCGGCATCTATGTTGATGCCCTGACTGTATAAAGCCTTATAGAATAATGTCTAAAACATTATAACGTGTACTTTAATAAAGTTTACTTATAAGGGAAATGGATTTGGGATATTTGGGGTCGAAATCCAGGAGTCTGGTTGACACTGGGTTGCCCCGGTGTAATTCATCCCGCATACCGACAAATCATGTCTGCTTGCCGAGGAGAATTAAAGGACTACTGGTAACTTCGGCCACCGAACTCCTGCAAACAAAACCATTGCATTTCTACTCAAATATCAACCATAAAACTCTTACACCTAAGAAATCTCACAGTTCTAGGGCCAAGGGAACATGAAAACAGAAAAAAGCAGGGGTCACTTGCAGGACAAGGGGGTCCCTGAGGCTGAAATTAAAGCGGTTCCAGTAAGGGGCCCCCTGATTCGCAAGTTACAGGCCCTGGTATGGAGCATCGGGTGCCGGTACCGCTGCCATTTTTAAAGGGTCCACATGACGTAACTTGGTGATTAAAATACCATGGCCTGTAACTCGAGAAGCAGAGGTTCCCTGAGGCTGAAATCAAAGCGATTCAGCTCAAAAGACCCCCTGTTCCCACACACTATTAAAAAAAATGACATTAAAGCAGCTTCATTACCTTAGCGGATATTAGCTAAGGCAATGAAGGGGTTAAACACCAGTGCCAGGCTTATTGTGGGTAGTGGGGGTGGGTGAAGGTGGTATAAAGTCCTTGGTGGGTGTTTAGGCCTTGCGGGGGGGTTGCGTTTGGACTTAACCCCTTCATTACCTTAGTGTTTAATACCGGTAAGGTAATGAAGGGGTTAACCCCTCCAGCTACTCTTCCAGTAGGCCTAAACATACATCCTTGGGGCACTACCTCCTTCACCTACCACCGCTACCCACAATTAAAAAAATACACAGAACAGCCCTACTACCCACCTCCTAGGCCCTCAATAAACCATTACAATATCTAATAAACAATAATACACAACCCACTCCCCCCCCCCCCCCCGTGCACCAAAATACTGTAAAACCATGATTTTTTTACACATACAATTAATACCCTATGCCAGTGGGGGATCCCGGCTGGTCCTGATGGGTGTCCGCAGGCCCCACAGTGCACCCCTGGGGGTACCCACGGGTGTCTGGGGGTCTTCGGGTGGTCCCCGCTAGGCTCTGTGGGCCTCCAGGCGGTCCCCGCAGGTGTGCGTATGCCCCAACAGGGTCCACTGGTGGTCCCTGCGGATGTCTGGGCTGGTCCTTGGGTCCTCCCCACGGGTGTCTGTATTTAAAAAAACCTGTATTTAATAATAATAATAATAATAATAATAATAAAAAAAAAAAAAAACATGGCCTACATTTAAATCAATGGCCATTTAAATCAATGGCCATTTCCATATGAGGATTCTGGGAAATCTTTCTTTTGCGGTGAAGCAGCAGCAGGAACTCAGGCCAGTATATTTTGCTTTATTTTATTATTTTACATCAAGTCAGATCCTCTATTTGTAGGGATCACCAATTTATCCAATCTAGGCAGCGCCCCAGGAATTCTACATTTAAATCAATACAACTCCCCCCCCCCCCCGCACTCCTACAAACACATACAGTACAGTAATGGGCAAAATAACTATTATCCAGATATGGATAATAGATTCTTTGCCCATTATTCAACACAACATTAGCAATGCAGCATAAATCAAGTAAATAAAAACAGTTCTACTTACCCCTGGCAATCTGAAGGGCATTCCCATCAGCATACTGCAGGGCCATATCCTCCGATGTCAGCAAGAATACATAATAAATACAATCTAATGACCCCTAGCCCCTTAATCACCTTAATAACCGCTATAGTAATTAAGGGGTTAACCCACCCTGTCTCGCTACCCTGGGCACAGAGTTAAGACAAATAATACATGGTTACAAATACAGTTACATAAATGAACAGGGTATACATTATATACAAGACATTGCATGCACAGTTAAATATATATATATTATAGGCGAATGAAACAGTTACAGACCAGATTAAAATGTGAGACAGCCTTAGATTTGAAAGAACTTAAACTGGTGGTGGATGTGAGAGTCTCTGGTAGGTTGTTCCCGTTTTGGGGTGCACGGTAAGAGAAGGAGGAAGGGCCGGATACTTTGTTGAGCCTTGGGACCATGAACAGTCTTTTGGAGTCTGATCTCAGGTGATACGTGCTGCATGTGGTAGGGGCGAGGAGCTTGTTCAGATAGCTGGGTAGCTTGCCCATAAAGAATTTAAAGGCAAGACAGGAAAGGTGAACTTTGCGCCTAGACTATAGTGATGACCAATCTAGTTCTTTGAGCATTTCGCAGTGATGTGTGTTATAGTTGCATTGGAAAACAAAACGACAAATTGAATAGAGGGTGTCAAGTTTGCTAAGGTGGGTTTGAGGTGCCGTGCCATATACTATGTCTCCATAGTCAATAATTGGCATTAGCATCTGCTGTGCGATACGCTTTCTGACCAGGAGACTTAGGGAGGATTTGTTCCTGTAAAGTACCCCTAGTTTGGCATAGGTCTTGGTTGTCAGGGTATCAATGTGCATTCTGAATGTTAAGTGGGAGTCAAACCATAAGCCCAGGTATTTAAAACTAGTGACAGGGTTTAAGGTGGTGTTAGCGTTGGTTCTAATCAGGAGCTCAGTCACTGGAAGCTTTAAAAATTTAGTCTTGGTCCCAAATACCATTGTTACAGTCTTGTCAGTGTTTAAAAACAGTTTTTTTTGGGAAATCCATTTTTCGAGTCTCAAAAAGTCAGACTGAAGTATGTGTTGAAGGTCAGAGAGGCTATGGCTGTGTGCATATAGGATTGTGTCATCTGCATACATGTGTATTTAGGCTTCCTTACAAGCTGTGGGAAGATCATTAATGAACACTGAGAAGAGTAGGGGCCCCAGAACAGAGCCTTGTGGGACACCACAGGTGATATCCAGGGGGTTGGAGTTAGAGCATGAGATGGACACATGTTTGGATCTTCCTGATAGGTAGGACTGAAACCAGTTTAAAGCACGCTTCCCTATTCCAGAGCTCTGGAGTTTGTTAAGCAGGATAGCATGATCAACTGTATCAAAAGCCTTTGCAAAATCTAGGAATACTGCACTAGTGAGTTGTCCCCGTTCCATTCCACACTGGATTTCATTGCAAACTTTTAGCAGGGTAGTTACGGTGGAGTGTTTGGGTCGAAAGCCAGATTGGAATTGGCTAGGATTACAAAATAAAAACTAAATACATTGAATTACAAAATAAAAACAAATTAAGAAGTAAATACAACAAAATGAACACCAATCAATGAATCTAATCCAAAATAAAGACCAGAATAAACAATTAAAACACCAAAACAAAACCATGAATAAATTAAATAAATATCCAAATAAACTGCATTATTCTAAAACAAAAGTTAGTAAATAATCCAATATTATAAAGCAAACACCAATCAAAAGCCAGAAATAAATAATTTAAAACACCACCAAAAATGCCAGCATACTAAACACAAACACTAAATAAAGAGACTAATAATTAAAAAAAAATTACCAATATACAGTACATGTAAAATACACAAATAGCAAGCATTTATCAAAACAACCATTGCTTATGTATGTATGTATGTATGCATGTATGTATGCATGTATGTATGTACAGTATGCATGTATGTATGTATGTATGTATGTATGTATGTACAGTATGTATGTATGTATATCCATAAAGAAACATACATACTGTACAGTGGCAATGAATGGTTTTCAAAAAAATATATAATCTCAATAAAAATAAAATTAAAAAAACCTGTAAAATAAAAATAACATACATTCAATATTTTTCCTTACCTTTAGATGTCTTCACCCTCAGATTCCCGTGATTACTGCATGCTCTCGACCCAATCCATGATTTGGAACACCACCAGCCCACAGGTAAAAAAAATCCAAAGTTTTTTTCTTTCTTTATTTTCTTCTGTAAATTGTAATCCATTTTCATCACCTTCAGGGTTTTCTGGGGTCTTCATCTGTATCTTCTTCTTCATCTGTATCTTCTGCAGGCACGCCCTTGTCATCCTAGTGGAAGAGGAGGTCCTTCCTCCTCGGCTTCTTGCCGTAAAATGAGGCTGCATAGGCTTTTATAGGCCTATGACGTCACATTTTCGGCAAATTGTTCCAACGGCTCTGATTGGTCAGTGAAAACCATGTGGTATTTTTTTTATTTGGTGACATCATGTAAAGTAAATTAAGCTAGCCAATCAGAATGGCTGTGCTTCATTTCCCTTTAAGATGACGTCACTAAATGCAATATGGCCAGTGTCACATGGTATTTCAGCCAATCAGATTGTGGGAACTATATCAGGATTGGTACCATAGGCCAGCGGGGACCCACGGGGACCAACCGATGACACCCGGATGCCTACCGGGACCACCTGAGGACCCCTGGACGCCCACGAGGACAACCTGAGGACCCATGGGGGGACACCTGCAGGGAGTAACCAGGGGCCCCACAGCTGTGGGGGCCCTGGGGACCAATGGGGACCACCCGAGTGCCCCCAGACACCCGTGGGAACCACCCGAGGGCCCCAAGACCCCGTGGGAACCACCAAGGGCCCGCAGATAACCGTGGGGATGACCCGGGGACCCCTAGACACCCACGGGACCACCCGTGGACCCTGTTGGGGCCAACGGACACCTGTGGGGACCACCCAAAGGCCCCAGACACCTGTGGGTACCCCCCAGGGTGCACTTTGGGGCCTGTGGTCCCCCGTCGGGACCACCCGGGGACCCCTGCCGGCCTGGGGTATTAATCGTATGTGCAAAAAAATAAATCATGGTTTTAGAGTATGTGGGGGCACGGGGGGTGGGTTGTGTATTGGTGTTCATTAGATATTGTAATGGTTTATTGGGGCCTAGGAGGTGGGTAGTAGGGTTGTTGTGTGTGTGTGTGTATTTTTTTGTATTGTGGGTAGCGGCGGTGAGTGAAGAGGGTAGTAGACCCAAGGATGGGTGTTTAGACCTAAAAGGTGGGTAGCTGGAGGGGTTAACCCCTTCATTACCTTAGCGGTATTAACTGCTAAGGTAAAGAAGGGGTTATATCCACCTGCAACCCCCCATAAGGCCTAAACACCCACCAAGGGCCAAATACCACCTTCACCCACCCCCGCTACTCATAATTAGCCTGGCACAGGTGTTTAACCCATCATTGCCTTAGCGGTTAGCCGCTAAGGTAATGAAGTTGCCTGTAAATGCATTTTTTATGCATCTGGTTAATGCCGGGAGTCTCCGGTGCTGATATTAATGGATATCAGTTCCGGAGACCCCGGCATCAATCCGATGCAGGAAACATGCATTTTATTTTCATGCCGTCTCGCCTCTTATCGGCAGCTTCTCCCCACCTTCTTGCCAACGTTTTGTGGCGGGACGATTTGGAAAAGATATCTTAATTCTAAAGTGGTGATCAGCCGCGATAAGCTGATCTGGGCTTATAGAATTGAGCGTGTTTGAAAAACTGGCGATCAATGCTGAAAAGTGGCTTATCGCCGCGCATCTGCCGAATTTTTTTCCTGCAAAAAAACCTTGCGATTTTTGCTCTTATCGCCAGCTTCTTGGGGCTTACTGAATCGCAGTAGGCTTTTTTGGCGAGAAGCTGGCGAGAAATGGCTTATCGCTGCTTACTGCAGGAGGCCTTTTGTTGAGGCATGCAGGGAATTACAAATTAAAACAAATGACGAGTATGTCATTATTCGAAGTACTTAAGTGATCACGATTGCACGTGGAAATTTAACTCTACCCATTCCTCTCACATCGGAGGAGCTTAGGAATGTGTCATGTCATGATTCTGGAAGACAGTTCAATTAATCTCTCCCATGAAGTTTTGACAACGTTTATGGCCGAAATCTGAGCGATTGTCAGCACAAGACCTTTTGGTTCCAGTGTCTATAGATCTGGAGTCAAAGGTAAGTAGTTGCGCGGTCACTGCATAAGTAGGAACTCAGCTAAAAATGAAGATTAAAATCAGCTTTATTAAATCTTTGATAAAGTTCCTACACGGGACGAAACGCGTCAGAGGTTTGGAGTCTCTGTGATGTCCAGCACCATGTCTTAATAAAGCTGATTTTAATCTTCATTTTTGGCTGAGTTCATACTTATGCAGTGACCGCCCATCTACTTACCTTTTACTGCCATCTACACCTGGACAGGAGCACGCTAACGATTCCCTGCTATACAGGACGCAAGCCATGGAGCCGTCTCCCTCTGCAGCTGCAAGGATCACCGGCAAGCGTGATACGTCTCTGGATTTCGCCCCGGAGCAAGCAGGTCGGCGACAGCGGTGACGTCATACCAAAGCGCAGCCACTGTGGAGCTCAGACCGGGACGCCACTGAAGGAGCAGCATAGACACCAGGCGGGTAAGGGCAGCAGGCTTTAGGTGTTTGTGAGTACAGGGGGGGAGTTTTTCCAAGGCTTCTCTCCCTGTCTCTATACTTATTCCTGCACAACTGGCCCCCCTCCTAGGTTTTCAGTCTGCTTCACCTGCTCCTTCATTATAACTTCATAGACATTTATATACTTCAATTGCAGTGGGATTGTTATCTTCATATATATGCGTTTGAGGTTGCTTACTATATCTTAACCCATACCTAGCCAGCTATATATACTCTGTAGAGCACCGGACAGCATGGGGTTCATTCCCCTTATCCTATAGATCTGGAGTCAACAAATGTCTTGACTTCTGCTATGCTCCTCATGCAGAAAGTGGAAGGCGCTCCTGTCACAGTCTGAGACTTTTATTCCAATGACATGTATAAATGCCAGTGGAGTGAAGTGCAGTTCCTTGCCAACCCATTCTGGGATCGCTGGAGGAGTGAATATCTTGTTATGCTCCAAAAACATCACAAATGGCAATCTAACAAACAAGATATTTGAAGATATATTGTCTTGCTTAAAGAGAAACAAGTTGAGCAAAATGAGTGGCCAATAGGTCTTATTATAGACAGGGAGTATGCTGTCTCCAACTCTGTGGTTGCAAGGTTATCTGTTGAAAAGGCGGACTTAATGGCCAAGAGTTCCTTGTTTCCAATGTCATACTTTTTCTAGGCTAATGACATTTGGTACAAATAAAATGCATAAGGTTGAAGGAGCATCTTCAGTCCAATACTCTGAGAAAGAATGGCACAGATGGCAGAGTCGAAAGCATCAACTTCCACTATGAATTGACGTTTAGGGCTCAAATGAAAAAGGACAGGAGCAGAAGTAAAGAGACTTCAGTCGCTCAAAGGTTGAATTAGCTTCTGGTGACCACTCAAAAGGAACATCTTTTTGAGTGAGTTGGGTAATGAGAGCAATTAGACCAGAGACATTTTTAATGGTCTATAGAAATTTTAAAGCCAACAAACCTCTGCACATCTTTCTCATTCTTTGGAATTGACCATTCCACAATGGCATGAACTAGAGTCTATAATCAACTCTTCAGGGGAGATGATATAACTGAGAAATTGCAAACAGGTCTTTTCAAACTCAAATTTCTCTAGTTTTATATATAGTTGTCTACGGAGACATTCCAGGACAATTCAGACATGTTTTAGATGATCCTGAAGATTATTCAAGAAAATAAGGATATTATCCAGATAAGCAAAAACAAACTGGTTCTGGAGATCTCAAAGAGAATCATTGATAAAGTACTGAAAAGTGCCTTGACTGAAGTCTGCCAAAAGGCATGACCAAGTATTCATAGTGTCCATAGCGGGTTCAGAAGGCGGTTTTCCACTCATTCCCCATTCAGAAACTAATCAGGTTGTAAGCTCTGCAGAGCGTCCATACATAGCTATCCTATCAGGTTGGGCTGCTTGAAGGCAGGTAACAAATGTTTTGAGGGAAAACTAACAGTTCTGGTTTTCCAATTAATTTGAGGGTTATTAACAAGCTAAAGAATACCCAGAATAACTGTAAACTGAGGTGAAGGAATAAGGTTGAAAGAAATCTCTTGTTGACCTGGCTCCACGATGAGAGTTAGATTAACAGTTTCATGGGTAACAGGACCAGAGCTTAATGGAGAATCATCAACTACTTCCATCTTCACAGAAGAGTCTTTAGGTCTGAATGAAACCAGTCATCTTTGGCTAATTCGAGGTCAATTAAATTTCCCCCCACACCTGAGTGAGTAATAGCAGTGGTAGAGATGTGACGAGCATCTTTCTTAAGAGTAACAGTAAAAAAGATGTGGAGATGCCTGATAGGTACTTTACTAACCTCTTGAGTGGTGAACAATAAAGGTTGTGACAGAGGCTGTAGCTGGTCAGAGTGAACAGCATTCACGGTATTCGATCTTTGTGGACCTTGAGTGGATGAGGGCATCCTAGGCATGTTAGGGGACCTGTCTAGAGAATGCCCAGAATTGCCACAGTAGAAACATAAGTCTTTGGAGAAACGTTGACTTCTTTCCTTTGAACTGATTGGTCCTCGAACGGTATTCACTTGCATTGGTTCCATTGATGGCGCTAGGGAAACTTCCATATTTAAAACCCCTTGAGGGTGATGGTAGTAGAAGTTCTAAAACTAGGGCTGCCTGCGGTGAAACCTTGTCTCTCTAATCTCTTCTCAAAAATCCCTAGGTCTATCTGGATACTGAGGTGAACAAAGTCTTACAGTATAGTTTGAGCGATGAGCTGAGCAAGTTCAGCCTTTATTTGATCGGACAGGCCTACCGTGAAAATGGAACATCTGTGCTGATTCGTTCCAAGTTGTGTCAGCTTCCCATCATTGGAATTAAGCAGCATACTCAGCAGCTGAAGGACTCCCCTAACTGAGGTTTTTCAGGATTGCCTCAGCCGTAGCACAGCGATTAGGGTCATAAAAAACAAGGCTCATTGCATCCAGGAAGTCTTGCAGGTTCCTTAACAAATTACTATTTTGCTCCAAAAGAGGGGATACCCAAGGGAGGGCCTTATCCTTTAATAAGGAGATGATCAGTCCTATTTTAGCAGCATCAGTAGTATAGATGGCAAGCTGCATCTGGAAATTAAGTCTACACTAATTTAGGAGTCCTCTGAACTGGTGCCAGTCCCCCACAAATTTACCTGGAAGAGGCTGATGGCACGCTGATTGGGCAGGTACTGTAAGACTAGCTGGGAAGCATATAGGTCCTGAAGCTGAGTTTTTGCATTAACAATCCGACTATGTATGTGCCCAACTTGGTTTAGCAGAATCGGGGAAGCAACAGAGTTAGCACGCAGTTCATGCAACTGACCTTGTAACTCATGGACTTGGCCTTGAAGCTCAGCGACTTGAGTTTATACGCCTAAAATAACTTGTCCCATGGTTTCAATTGCGGAGCCAGCGGGTTCCATGATGGGCCTGATTATTCTGTCACATGAAGCAAATACTGGAGTGGAGTCCAGTAGCTGGGACAGGATAGCAGGCAGAAAGTGAATATCAGTTGACAGGCAGTCAGAGGCAGGCAAATAGTAATGGTCCGTGGACAGGCAGTCGTCAGATGCAGGCGGCAAGCAAGTAGTGATGGTCAGGAGACAAGCGAAGGTCCGAGGCAGGCAGCAAGCAGCTAACGATGGTCAGGGTCAGAATTGGGGTCAGGTGTGACAGCAACAACAAGATGAGGCAGCAAGCTAGATGACAGAGACAAACCACAATAATCCGGCAGGGATCAATAGGAAGGGGAAAACAAGTTATCTGCAGGAATAATAGCAGGCAAACAGCAGTTCCAATGGCAGATCATCAGAACTCCAGGCTGGGAGTGAGAAAACCCAGGGTTCAAGACCACCAGGAATATCCATGACAGTCTTTTCTGTTTCTTATCACACGTGAATGATTGTGACTGAAGATTCCTTCTCAGAATTAGGATATCCACCAATATCTCAGTGCCTACTTTCTAGGCACTAATATGAGTGTGTTTTCAGCCATTTTTTCACTTTTATTCACCATTTCAAAAATATACTTTTTGCTCAAGAGATCAGCACCAGATTTAAGATGCTGGAACAAAAGCTTCAAGCATTTGTTGCTGGAGAAATTATGCAAATTAAACTGTTTGCACCATGTCACCTAAATACATATCCCCCTAAAACTTTGAAACATGGAGTACAAGGTAATGTGAGCATGCGTTTTTCCTTCCTAGCCCAGGTTATTTATGGCTGAAATTCATTGCACAAATATCTTGGGGCCTAATAATGATGAGTATCAAGGATTAAAACAGCAGACACTCAAATATGCTGTTAATGACAGCTTCTTGATTTACTCTTGTTTCAACGCGTTTCGGTCCCCGACCGAGACCAAAACATGTCTGAACAAGATGAAATAAAGAAGCTGTGATTGAATGTATTTTTGAGCGCCTGCGGTTTTTCTCCTTGTCGCTACAAGTTTTCATGTAAACCCCCTTTAGGAAGCTCCCCTTCAGCAATGGTTCACCACTTTATAATCCATTTGAAAGTTTCAACTACTGTAATCGAGTGCAAACTCTATTCTTCATTTTCCATGGGTATTCATTTCTCATAATAATAATAATAATAATAATAAATCAATGTATAGCTTAGAATCAAGAAAAATATCAGTGATGGGACCAGCAGATGTTTTCTGACATTGACTCAATCCATGATAAAAGACCAGCGAGATCCTTACCACCTGTGGGCTAAAGATATTGTGAGTATTACTAGAGTGTACATCTGTTTGTACTCAAGTCCAGGATTGTAGGGAATACTAGTCTTTTAAATCTCCAGTGTTGTGGACTGTGGGTGTTGTATACAATGTAAATCTGATGTGACCAAAGTGATCTTTTTCAGAAATGTCATTTGATTTATGAGCTTTTAGCAGTAACAGGTTTGGAAAGCCATCCTTTGGCATGTTGCTTCAGGAAATATTATCTGCGATCAAAGCAACAAGCCTTTAAAATTACTGCTTTTGGATTTCGTGCCAATATTTCAGCAGTGCTATTCACTATAAAAGCAGGTAAAGCATATACAGAAGGTCAGATTTTGATCAAAGCAGTGGCTTAGTAAGACCATTTGAATATTAGTGAATGATGCATCTACTGTTCTAAACTACTGAGAATGTCAAGAGGAAGCAAAGCAAGTGGAACCCTTTACCCAGTCCTTGGAATAGACTTATAAAGAATACATTCCATAGGATTTCCAAGAACAACATTTTTTCTATGTTGCTCATCCGCAGCCTTTTGTTATTATATAAAATAGAAAAGCATGCTGAGGACAGCTAGTAGTTATTCTTATAATGAGTTAGAACGCATTTAAAATCCTTTCAATAATCCACTATTCATGGAAAGAGGTGCCTTACCAGACTGGCCTTAATGGAAGCTACTAAACTGTGGTAAAATGAGTATTAAAAGGGCACTTGTATAGCAGCTGAAATAATGCTGAAATAGTGTTTAATTACCCACAGTTGTTATAATAATCCATCTATAAGTAATTACTCAAGATTGACCTGAATAGACTTCTTATTCTACGCTATTGATATCATCTTTATTCAATATATCGGTATGTTCCCAAAAAAGAGCACTTATAATTGCTCGGTTTTTCATCGGAATTGCTGAGAAAAATTAGTCTACTCTATGTAAGGATTCTGTCGATCCGTGCCGGGTTTTCACTGCTGTCCGGGTTTTCAGTCATCCTGCCCTGCCTGCTATCTATGGCCATTTTGGGTACTGGCAGCCTGCTTTATAAGGCTGCAGTTACCATAGGGTGTCGCTGAGCACAGTTCTGTGTGTTTGCAGCTCCTGTTGGTATTTACAGTTACGCCTTACCCTCTTGCCTGGTTTGAATTCCTGTTCCTGACCTCGGACCGTGACCCCGACCTCGCTGCCTTCCGCCTGCCCTGACCTCTGCTTACCTCCTCAAATTTGCATCTCTGCCACCAGCCCTGACCTCTGCCTGTCCCATGGACTTTGCAACTCTGCCGCCAGCCCTGACCCCTGCTTCCATACCGACTACGAATTCTCTTACAGGACTCTGTCCCTGGGTTGTGGTCGGTTTATTCGTATCCCTACCTCAGCCCTGCGGGTCCGCCTCCTGATTTGAGACGAGCACCATCACATTTTGCTCAACCAAACATGGACCCCGCTGAGGTAGCATGAGCTGTATCTCTCCAAGGGGAACTACTTGGAGACCATGAGACATGCCTCGCACAGCAAACCAACAGATGACATTCATTTCCCTCGACTTCAGGACACTATCATCTGGCTGGATACATTTCAGGTTGGTTCTACCCCTGCACCGCCATTGCTGGCAGCTTCCCCGGTGCCAGTTCCGTCATCTCCTATGCCCAGAGAGCCACGGATCCCGATGCCTCCATGTTATGGAGGGGAACCAATGACTTGTAGAGGATTTTTGAACCAATGTTTGATTCAGTTGGAACTCCAGCCCTCCATGTTTAGCATTCCGATCCAGGGTAGCCTACCTCATTTCTCTACTGACAGACATGGATTTAGCCTGGGCCTTCCCCCTCTGTGAAAAGGAATCTCCACTGATTAATGACTCCAAAGATTCAAAAATGTTTTTGACGCTCCTGGTCGCGTCTCTTCTGCTTCTGCTTCGCTCCTCCGAATCCGAGAAGGAATCTGTACTGTGGGCCAGTATGCCATTGAATTACGAACCCTTGCTGCAGAGATAGGCTGGAACAATGAAGCTTTGCTGGCAGCATTTTGGCAGGGGCTTTCTGAGGGGTTAAAGGATGAACTAACTTGCCGGGACACCCCCAAAGATCTGGAAGAATTAATTGCTCTCTGTATAAGAATGGATCTCCGGATGCGAGAACGACAGACTGAGCGAGACCGGTTCTCAAGGACCCCTAAAATCCACCTTGCACCCCACTTTCAGACCCCCCTTTCTACACCTCTCTCTGTGGAGGAACTGATGCAATTAGGTGATACCAAGTTACCTGAGCAGGAGAAAACTAGGAAACGTGTCAGGGGGCTGTGCCTGTACTGTGGGCTCAAAGGTTACCTTGCCTGAAATTGTCCTAAATCGGGAAACGCCAGTGCCCAGTGAAGATTGATGAATACTCTCTGGGCATTGCTTCTATTTCTCCTCCATCACAACCTTCAGGGCTGCTCCTTCCGGTTTCACTCTCCTGGGTGCCAGCCTCAATATTCACTCAGGCTTTCGTGGATTCAGAAGCCACAGAGAATTTCATTGACCATGCATTTGCGCAACGTCACTCCCTTCCTCTCCGTACTAGGGAGATTCCGTTTACAGTAGTGGCTATTGATGGAAGACCTCTGATACCTGGGACCATCACTCTCGAGACTAATCCTTTGCTGGTTACGGTTGGGGCACTTCACAAAGAGTCACTATCTTTCTACATCATTCGCTCTCCCTCTACCAAGGTGGTTCTATGACTTCTTGTCTGCGGCACCACAACCCCAAGATCAATTGGGTGACCAATCAAGTGACAGCCTGGGGACAACATTGTCATGAATTGTGTCTTCAGGTGTCTCGCACCATCTCCGAGGTTCGACTACCTACTGAGACTTCCGCATTATGCCTTCCAGTTTGTTACCAGAAATTTGCCGATGTATTCGACAAAAAACAGGCTGAGGAGTTGCCGCCACATTGACCTTATGATTGTGCAATCGATCTACTCCCAGGGGTCATCCCTCCTTGAGGCCGCACCTATCCTTTTTTGTAACCAGAAACCAAGGCTATTCTGGAATAAATCTCGGAGAACCTTCAGCGTGGGTTTATTCACAAATCAAGTTCTCCTGCTGGAGCGGGTTTCTTCTTCGTTTCCAAAAAAGACGGTTCTCTCAGGTCATGTATCAACTACAGAGGCCTAAATAAAATCACTGTAAAGAACCGATATCCATGACCCCTCATTCCCGAACTCTTCGACCACTTACACAAGGCTACCATCTTCACCAAACTGGATCTTCAAGGAGCCTACAATTTGATCCGGATCAGAGAGGTTGATGAGTGGAAAAAAGCCTTTAATACTCGTGATGGTCACTATGAATATCTAGTCATGCCATTTGGCATATGCAACACAACGGCCGTATTTAAAAATTTCAACAATGAGATTTTAAATACGTGAGTGAGACCGCAATCACCATATGTATGTGGTTATATGTACAGTAAATGACAGGTGCTAAAAAGGGTATAGGCACAGTAATATCAGTGTTGATCAAAAGGTTTGATCAGAAAGAAAACCCTTTATACTTAGCACTCAGATGTCACACATATTATAATGGACACAATGGTCCCACAGTAATATACTGCTTGTCTGTCAGGTACTCCCGAAACACCGAGGGTATCAAAAAAAAAAAAAAAAATTATTAATTCTACATAGAAAGTTAAAAACACAGATACATTGTTAAAAATCCCTATAATTCTGTGGCTGATATGTACAGGTATAGTAAGGTAAGTACTATTGACTATTCAATACACTGACATATCTTGACATCCAAATATCACAGCTGTTGTAAGTTGTGGTTCTTTACTAATGAAAGTATCACCGAGCAGCTTGTAAAGACTATTGCTCATTCATAGTTGTAGTCTTGCTTAGAATGTATACCTAGCAGCCAGGTAGTGATAAACAGTGTGGTATTGTAACGGATAAATGCGAGGTGTATTTATTCGTGGTATTCGTCTCTATGTGTCACATGAGACCCAGGGGAAAAATACCTTTGAAACACATTTACCGTTTATCTCAGAAGACATTTTCAGACTATTAAAACCTCTATTAAGACAATTTCGGAGATAAACTGTAAATGTGTTTCAAAGGTATTTTTCCCCTGGGTCTCATGTGACACATAGAGACGAATACCACTAATAAATACACCTCGCATTTATCCGTTACAATACCACACTGTTTATCACTACCTGGCTGCTAGGTATACATTCTAAGCAAGACTACAACTATGAATGAGCAATAGTCTTACAAGCTTCTCGGTGATACTTTCATTAGTAAAGAACCACAACTTACAACAGCTGTGATATTTGGATGTCAAGATATGTCAGTGTATTGAATAGTCAATAGTACTTACCTTACTATACCTGTACATATCAGCCACAGAATTATAGGGATTTTTAACAATGTATCTGTGTTTTTAACTTTCTATGTAGAATT
Organism: Ascaphus truei; assembly: GCF_040206685.1. NCBI lineage: Eukaryota > Metazoa > Chordata > Amphibia > Anura > Ascaphidae > Ascaphus > Ascaphus truei. The sequence continues at coordinate 105,999,003 of NC_134486.1, forward strand.
AATAAAATTTTATTATTTTATTTGATACCCTCGGTGTTTCGGGAGTACCTGACAGACAAGCAGTATATTACTGTGGGACCATTGTGTCCATTATAATATGTGTGACATCTGAGTGCTAAGTATAAAGGGTTTTCTTTCTGATCAAACCTTTTGATCAACACTGATATAACAATGAGATTTTCCAGGGATCTATTGAACCAATTTCTCGTGGTATATCTGGACGATATCCTTATCTTTTCCAGTTCTTTGAACGAACATCGGGCGCCGGTTAGAGTGGTTCTACAAAGACTTTGGGACCACTCCCTCTACGCCAACCTCGAGAAGTGTCAATTCGAACAGAAGAAGATTTCTTTCCTTGGGTACTTCATCTCTTCCCATGAGTTCGTGATGGATCGTGCGAAAGTATCAGCAGTGCTCGACTGGCCCTTACCGTTAGGTCTCAAACCGATACAACGATTTCTTGGGTTCGCCACCTACTACCAACGGTTCATTAGGAATTTTTCAAGGGGGTGGTACACCCATTATGGCTCTTACTAAGAAAGGAGTGAATCCTAAGATTTGGGGTCCTACTGAGGTCCTACCCCCTGCACCGACCTTTTGACTGTCCTATCGACCTACTGCCAAGGGGCAGCCCTTCCCAGAGGGCGATCTTATCCACTTTCTCTTCCAGAGACTAAAGCCATGAACAGCTACATTACGGAGAATTTGGAGAGGGGTTTCATCAGGTTCCTGACCCACACACCGGTGAGATTTAAAGGGACTCGAGTCTTGCTATTGGATGATCCCCTACTCTTATTACCATACAAATGGTAGGGTAAGACACGTACATACACATTTAAATTATCCCACTCCCCTTCTAAAACAGCATCACCTTAGAAGCCCTGCCCTCTCTAGCTGTGAACCAATTGAATCTAGTACCTGCCTGGTCACATGATCTTTCTCACAGAACTTTGGCTGTCAGTGCAACAGAATAGGATCCAAGATGCATTTAGTGAACCCCAAGCTGAATCTTCACCAATCGTTCACATGAGAACGGATCGATCGGCAACTTAGCTAATCACTTGTCAGTGTGCAGATTGTATTGATGCACATATTGAATTTCAAATTTTTTTTTTTTTTTTTTTAAACGACAGCTTGAAATGCAGATTTAACACAGGTGCATCACAAGCTGAATAACATGAACCACAAGATAAATTGAGTGAAAGAATGTTAGAACTGATAAGCAAAAAGTGATTGCTGTGTGAAGGCTCAGCTTGAACCTTGGGAGAGAGAACCAAGATAATGGTGCTGAACAATATAGGAATAATACAAAATGTCTTAATGATGTAAAGTCCAGCTGGAAATGCTTGCGGTTTTTGCTGTCACAATATTAGGCTAACCAATCCTTCAACAATGTAACCGCAAAAAAAAAAAGGGGGCGCATTTTAGCAAACATAAACAGTGTTCAACAAACCTATACATTTGCTCGCCCCGGGCGAGTGGATTTAACCCCCGGGCGAGTAAATATTGGCCCAAGCAGCACACGTTTGGTACTAGGTGGCGAGTAGATTTTTTTGTGTGGCGAGTAGATTTTTTGGTGATTTGTCAACCACTGAACATAAATATCCTTTATACCAGTAAAAGCATAACAGCATACAAGTGAATACAAACAGGGTAATTGCCTGGTGTGAATTGCAGCTGCTGTTGAGCCCGAATTTGGGGATTCTGGTGATCCTTCTCCGTTGTCATCTGTTGGGTGATGGAGGTTGGGGGGGAGCAGGCAAGACTCCAAAAGCTTATGAGAGGTCTGCACAGTGAAGACAGTTACAAACTGGCAACCAGGGGCTTAGTCCATGCCGAATCTATATCCAATATATCCTACGCGTTTCACCAGCGTGTGGCTTCCTCCGATCCCTTGCTACAATGGGCCTGTGACAGAGTGAAGTCAATTCCTATCAGTTACGCCTGGGAGACATATGTCTGAGTGCTTCATCCAGCACTCATAAGGGTTAACTCAGGTGGAAGTTAGGAAATCAGAACTCTTTAGCTGACACCTGAGAGCCAGCAAGGTAGATAAAGGATCATGTGACTGGCAGTAGCTGCCAGAGAGAGAGAGAGAGAGAGAAGCACACTGCTGCGTGAGCCCTTAGCCAGAGGGATTTCACCAAAGACTACTTCAACTAAAGTAAGGATTATTCATTTGTTTACTGACTGCTTAAAGTACCCTTATGGTTTGGTTCTGGTTTAGCCAGCCAGCCTGCTAAATAGGTCTGCTGTGTTATTAGTCAGTTTTTCTCCCAAAGTGGAGCAGGATTTATTTTGTGAAAGGGACAGTGTACCCGCATGTTATGTTACTGTGGAGAAATAAAGCTACTGAACGTTTTTATTTATCCTGAAACTATACGTGTGGACTGTTCCCTGACCTCGGCTACAGGCCGTCCTGCCACAGGTGGTGTCAGAAGTGGGATCTCGGACAGCCCCTGTATCTGAAGGGCCACACAAAAAAAAATGGAGAATTTTTTTTCTCAGTTCCTTGAGCAACAGCTCCAGCTAGCAGAGAAGCAAGCAGAGCGACAAGCCCAGCAAGATGAGCGACAAGCCCAGCAAGCTGAGCGACAAGCCCAGCAAGATGAGCAACAGGCCCGGCGAGAGGAAAAGCTACTCAACTGCTGGTCGAAGGCCCAACCCCAGGCAGACCAGGGATTCCAAATAACCCACCGGTGATGCTGCCTAAAATGAAGCCAAACGAAGACCCAGAGGCATTTCTCCTCACTTTTGAAAGGGTAGCCACGGCCCACGGCTGGACAGTTGATCGCTGGGTAACGACTCTGGCTCCACTCCTCATAGGGGAAGCACAGGCAGCCTACCAGGCTCTTCCAGCGGACGAGGCCATGGACTATCAGAAACTAAAGGCTGCTATTCTGGATCGCCTAGGCCTCACGCCAGAGACCTACCGACAGCGGTTCCGGACAGTCAAATATACAAACCGAGACAGACCCCGGGTCGTAGCCCACCGCTTAGTAGACTTATGTGCCAGGTGGATACAACCAGAAAAACATGACAAGGCAGAGATCCTTGAACAGTTTGTGCTCGAGCAGTTCATACAGATACTGCCCCCCTCCTCCCGCTCCTGGGTAAAAAGACACGCTGCATTTTCCCTGGATTCAGCGGTCCGCTTGGTGGAAAACTTCCTGGGCGACGACACCCAACAGGATAGCTGGGAACGGCCGGTGCAAACACCAGTTGCTTCCGGTGATACTAGAGGCAGGAGAGCAGGCAATCGAGGGGTCTACAACCCGCCAGCTCGGGAGATCCAGTCAACCCGATCGGAAGACCCTTTCCCATCTCGGAGGGTTCCTGGTACAAACTCCCGCAGAGACGCCCATCCTGGGTCCGAGGCCACTGGATCACTCAAGGGAGGCCTCCACCCACAGTATTCCCTGAGAACCTGGACTCCTGTCACCCACCCGGTGGAGAGGATAACCCCACCAACCAGAAGGGAGGACCCCATCCAACAGCGGAGAGGTCCAAACACCGAGCCCCGCCGAGAGCTTCCGCGGACGACCGAGTTTGCGGACTCAGGAGATGAGGAAATGGACTGTTCATATGGCAGAACCACTGCCACAGCTTGTCTCCGAGGGGACCACAATCCGTGGTTAGTCCCAGCATCTCTGGAGGGGACAAAAGTAAACGCCATGCTGGACTCGGGCTCTGGAAAAACCCTGATCCTAGAGGGCCTAATTCCAAGCAATAGACTATCTTATGACTCTCCTTGGAATATCGAGTGTATCCATGGGGATACAAAGAGATACCTGACGGCGAACGTTACACTGCGTATCCAGGATCAAGAGGCTAGCCTACTAGTGTGAGTTGCTCCCTGGCTACCTGCTCCTGTTCTACTTGGCCGAGACTGGCCCTACCTCGAAACATTGTTGGCCCCTACTCCTACGGAGCCTACTTCTCTGGTACCGGAGAAGCCCGGAGACTTGTTCCCCAGAGATTTTCCCCCGTAGACACCATGTCCCAAAGACACGTAAACAGAGACGTGCGGAAAAAGAGGACTGGTTAAGAAAGACTGGGACTTTTGGTAACATTAGTCAGCCCAAAGGACTGCAGGTCATGGCCGGGAATGACCAGGGTGGGGAACAGATAGATACGGGAGTGTTGCCAGCCCTGGATCTTCCTGACTTCCGTCAGAGGCAGAGGGAGGACCCAGCTCTGGCTAGACAATATGAGAAGGTGGTACAGGTCAACAACAAGATAATAGATGAACAAGGTGTAAAAGTGTTTCCACATTTTGGACTGTTGAATGACATACTATATCGTGTGAATAAGGTTATACAAACAGTGGAGGTCATTCGACAGATGCTAGTCCCTAAAGGGTTGATTAAAACAGTGTTTACCCTAGCCCATTCTCTCCCATGGGGTGGTCATTTGGGATAAGACCACGGACCGCATCTCGTCCTGGTTTTACTGGCCAGGCATACATGGTGACATCATGAAACTATGTGAGACATGTCCTGAATGCCAGTTAACTAGCCAAAAAGGACAGAAGCCGGCTCCTTTGGTTCCTCTGCCCTTGGTAGCCGTCCTATTCGAGAGAATTGGGGTAGATCTGGTTGGACCTTTAGAACCCTCTGCGAAGGGACATAAATTTATACTCGTTGTTGTTGATTATGCCACCAGGTATCCTGAGGCCTTCCCTCTGAGATCAGCCACTGCTAAACAGGTTGCTCACAGGCTGTTAGAACTGTTTTCTAGGGTAGGACTTCCACAAGTAATGTTAACTGACCAGGGAACAAATTTCATGGCAAAGTTAATGCAGGATGTCCTGAAGTTATTGGAGGTAAAATCCGTCCGGACCTCGGTCTACCATCCTCAGACTGATGGATTGGTAGAGACGTTTAACCGTACTTTAAAAACTATGCTTAGGAAGTTTGTGGACACTGAAAAGCGAGCTTGGGATGAACTTCTCCCTTTCCTGTTGTTTGCGGTTCGAGAAGTTCCCCAATCATCCACAGGCTTCTCCCCGTTTGAGCTCCTATATGGACGCCAACCTCGGAGTATTCTCGACCTACTGAAGGAATCCTGGGAGGAGGTGCCCTCCCCCTCCAAGAATACCCTTCAGTATGTCATAGACCTTAGAAACCGCCTAGACATGATAGGTCGGTTTGCGAAGGAAAACCTCAAATCTGCTCAAGAACGTCAAGAGAGGCAGTACAACCAAAATGCTCGCTTGAGGGTCTTCCAACCTGGGGACCAAGTGATGCTACTATTACCGATATCAGAGAGTAAACTGCTTGCGAAGTGGCAGGGTCCTTTCCAAGTTCTCCGCCGCACCGGGGAGGTGAACTATGAGATCTCTCAACCAGGGTCCTGGAAGGGTAAACAAATCTACCACGTGAACCTCCTGAAACCCTGGAAAACGATGAGATCGCTGTTCATTCACCCTCGGGAAGGAGAGACGGATTTGGGTCCAAAGCTTCCAAAGGGTAGTATGTACACTGACCATCAGGTTCCCATGGGAGAGCAGTTAACAACGGAACAAAGGTCAGACCTACTTGATGTACTGTATGTGACCAGTTCCCAGATGTTTTTTCTGAGCTGCCAGGGCAGACTGATTTAGTGTCCCATAGGATTGAGACAGAACCTGGCATAAAAGTATGGTCCCATCCCTATAGATTGCCAGAGGGCCGAAAAGATCTGGTAGAGAGGGAGATAATAGACATGTTGGAATTGGGTGTGATCGAGGAGTCCCACAGCGAATGGTGTAGCCCTATCGTGTTGGTCCCTAAACCAGATGGGAAGGTGAGGTTTTGCGTGGATCTGCGAAAGGTAAATGCTGTATCCAGATTTGATGCATATCCAATGCCTAGGGTGGATGAATTGCTTGATTCGCTTGGTAAAGCAGAGTATATCTCCACCCTAGATCTCACGAAAGGATATTGGCAGATACCTCTAGCGGAAGAATCCAAATGCAAAACTGCCTTCGCCACCCCTCTCGGTTTATACCAATTCGTCACTATGCCATTTGGGTTACATGGGGCTCCAGCCACGTTCCAAAGGTTAATGGACAAGGTACTACGACCCCATAGGGCATATGCCGCGGCCTACTTGGATGACATTTTCATCTATAGCAGACACTGGCAGTCTCATATAAAAAGGTAAAGGGCAGTCCTAACGTCCTTAAGAGAAGCAGGGCTCACTGCAAATCCAAAAAAATGTGCCCTGGGTAAATCCACTACAAAGTATTTGGGCTATGCCGTTGGGGGAGGGATAGTAAGGCCACTAGCTAGCAAGGTGGCCGCCATAAAGGAAGTCCCCACCCCACAGACAAAGACACAGGTCCGCTCCCTTTTGGGGTTAGCAGGGTATTACCGGCGGTTTATCCCCAATTTTTCAGAAATATCTGCACCCCTAACAGATCTGACAAAAAAAAGTGCCCCGACCCAAGTTAAATGGTCTTGGGAGTGCCAAGACGCCTTTGACATGCTAAAAAAGTGCCTGTCAGAGGGCCCCGCTCTTCGGAGCCCAGATTTTAAAGAGCCCTTCATCCTCCAGATGGATGCCTCAGAGGTAGGACTGGGAGCAGTGCTGTCTCAGCAATTTGATGGTGTTGAACACCCCATACTGTTCATCAGCCGGAAGCTGTTCCCAAGGGAAGTGAGGTATTCCGTTATTGCGAAGGAGTGCCTCGCTGTAAAATGGGCAATTGAGGCCTTAAGACATTATGTCGCCGGAGTACACTTCACCCTGGTCACTGACCATGCGCCCTTCAAGTGGTTAAACACCATGAAGGACACAAATCCAAGGTTGACCAGGTGCTATATTGCCTTCCAATCCTTCTCTTTTGATATTCAGCATAGACCTGGAAAGGACCATGGAAATGCTGATTTTTTGTCAAGGGAAGGAGTGGAGGGTCGGGCTTCAGCCGTGTGGGACACTAGCCACACACAAACAGGGGAGGTATGTGACAGAGTGAAGTCAACTCCTATCAGTTACGCCTGGGAGACATATGTCTGAGTGCTTCATCCAGCACTCATAAGGGTTAACTCAGGTGGAAGTTAGGAAATCAGAACTCTTTAGCTGACACCTGAGAGCCAGCAAGGTAGATAAAGGATCATGTGACTGGCAGTAGCTGCCAGAGAGAGAGAGAGAGAGAGAAGCACACTGCTGCGTGAGCCCTTAGCCAGAGGGATTTCACCAAAGACTACTTCAACTAAAGTAAGGATTATTCATTTGTTTACTGACTGCTTAAAGTACCCTTATGGTTTGGTTCTGGTTTAGCCAGCCAGCCTGCTAGATAGGTCTGCTGTGTTATTAGTCAGTTTTTCTCCCAAAGTGGAGCAGGATTTATTTTGTTAAAGGGACAGTGTACCTGCATGTTATGTTACTGTGGAGAAATAAAGCCACTGAACATTTTTATTTATCCTGAAACTATACGTGTGGACTGTTCCCTGACCTCGGCTACAGGCCGTTCTGCCACAGGGCCCCTTTTTTATTTTATTTTTATTTTTGAGGTTACATAGAAGCAATCTGCCTAGCAGCAGTGCGGCAAGCCTTGCACTCATTAAAATTAATGAACATTCTATTTCCCATCATCACATTTATGCTGTTCTTCATGGCCCTTGCTTTTGAGGAGAAAGTAGATTGAATGACAGATTATGTATACATCCTGACTGGATGGGTGTATGCTGAGCTGACTCACTCAGTTGCCACCAGTGGCTCTCCTAGGATGATATAAAAATAAAACTTTTGGCTCCAAAGGTTTCATCCAAATTTTGGCGGGTTTTCCAAACTTTAAAAAAAGTTAAACAACACACAACTGCCCTAGTAAGGTGGGGTGTGGGAGAGAGAGGTGGGGGTGCAGGAGAGAAAGGGAGGTGAGGTTGCGGGATAGAGGGATGGGAGAGAGAGAGTGTGAGTGGGAGAGTGAGTGTGAGAGTGAGAGTGAGAGTCAGGATGTATGGAAATATATAAAACCTGAAAAACGGAAGCCGCAAAATGTGCAGAGCTACACAAAAAAGCTATGGTAGCTAGGGGACAAACAAAAAGCAGGGGGAAATAGGTGCAAAGGGAATAACTAGGGGCTCTATGCAGTAAGCGCCGAAAAGGCTTTTTTCGCAATTTTCTCGCCAAAATTCCCTTTCCGATTCAGTAAGCGCCGAAAAGTGCCCAAAATCGGCAATTTTTTTTCCCAAAAAACTTTTCGCCATGCGGGTGCCGATAAGCCACTTTTCACCACTTTTCGCCACTTTTTGAAATCGGCTGAATTCTAGTAGCCCTGATCAGCTTTTCGCTGCTGATCAGACCTCTAGAATTGAGAATTTAACGCCAATCTAGCCCGCCAGCTAAAGTTGGCAAGTTGCTGAGGGAGAAGCATCGGCAAGGTCGACACTTAGAAAAAATCAGGCCTTTTTCCTGCTTGGGATTGATGCCGGGGGTCTCCGGAGCTGATACCCAATAATAGCAGCACCGGAGCCCTCCGGCATGCATCCGAGGCAGGAAAAATGCATTTAAAGCCCACTTCATTACCTTAGCTGCTAACCGCTAAGGCAATGAAGGGGTTAACCAGCCATGCCAGGTTTATTGTGGGTAGCGGGGGTGGGTGAAGGGGGTATTTGGCCCTTGGTGGCTGTTTAGGGCTTGCGGGGGGGTTGCGGGTGATCTTAACCCCTTCATGACCGTAGCGGTTAATACCGCTACGGTGATGAAGGAGTTAACCCCTCCCGCTACCACCCCTCAAGCCCTAAAAAGTTACCATTGGGGCTAATACCCACTTCGCCCACCCAGGCTACCCACAATTAAAAAAATCCACACACAACAGCCCCACAATGAATAAATATATAAATAAATGAATATATAAATAAATATATCTATCTATCTATCTATCTATCTATCTATCTATCTATCTATCTATCTATACAGTGTTCGACAAATCACCCAAAAATCTACTCGCCCAACCAATAAATCTACTCGCCACCTAGTTCCGCCCCAACCCCGCCCCCAACCCCACCCCTAGTCCCGCCCCCAACCCCGCTTTAAAATAAAATATATAAATAAAATACATTTAATAAATTCCTAGTCAGAACAACATTTGTTTTTGACATAAATGTATTTATTGTATTACATTATACTACAATTAGTCCTTGTTACGTGTGTATGTGTGTGTGTGTGTGTGTAAATGTCGGATCTAGAAATAAAAGCCAGGTGTGAATGACTAGTTTCCTGAACCCCTTAACCAGTGCCTGGACGCCCCCGCGTCACAATATCTAAAGCAGCAATCCCGTCAGGGATCTTACCTGATCCGCAGTCCCTCAATGTCCAGGTACCCTCATTCCCGAAATGTAATACATTAGAGGGGAGGTGTTC
>NC_134486.1:106008553-106049356 GCF_040206685.1 Ascaphus truei
TGGAACAGCCTTAGATCGGAAGGGAATCCCATTCCTTTAGGCAAAACTCTGATCAATAAAGTTTCCCTGAGACCCAGAATCTATAAATGCAGAGGCGGGGATCAGGGAGTTATTCCAGGCCAGAGAAATAGACAGCATTATACGAGTGGAAAGTACTTTAGAAGAAGAAAGAGGAGAAGAGATTACACCCAACGAGACCCTCTCATAATTTATTGGGTCCTGGCGTTTTCCCGGTCGCAGAGGGCAGAGGGATGACCGCAGTAATGGCACAGTCCACCATCTCGTCGGCACTGTCTCTCAGACGCGGATAGCCGATGACCTCCGAGCTGCATAGGTTCGGGCTCATCCATAGGTTGGGGAACGTAATGGATGAGACTGCGGCTGGAAGACCGGGAGGAGGTGGTACAATGAAGAGCGCATTCAAGTCTTCTCTCTCGTAGCCGCTGGTCCACGCGGATGCAGACCGCAATGAGATCCTCCAATCTGGTGGGTCTCTCCATAGTGGCCAGCTGGTCCTTGATGGCATCCGACAGACCCTGCCAAAAAGCTGCTGATAGTGAGCCATCGTTCCAGGAGGTCTCCGCCGCGATGGTCCGGAAGTTCAAAGCATACTCGGCGACAGGACGAGTACCCTGGGAAATATGGAAGAGAGAAGAATCTGCCGTAATTTGGCGACCAGGCGTATCAAATACTTGCCTGAATTCTCGAAGAAAGCGAGAATAGTCACGCGTCATGGCAGGCTCCCGCTCCCAGATGGGGGATGCCCAGGCTAGGGCCTTTCCGTCTAAGAGAGACATAATATAGGCCACCTTTGAACGTGCAGTGGGGAAGCGCGAAGGAGATCATTCAAATTGCATCTCGCACTGATTAAGAAACCCTCTGCACTCGTGGGGATCCCCTGCATAGCGGTTGGGAGACGAGGATCCACAGCCACGGGAAGACCCGGGGAGGGAAACGCCGCAGCTGCCATGGCAGAGGAGCCTGGGGAAGGCTGCAACGAGGAGAGTCTAGAGAGCTCCTGCATCATGGAGGCAAGCTGCGCCTCTAGCTGGAGAAGTCGCTGCATGGGGCTTGGTTGCTCAACCTCTTCGGGGTCCATGTCTGTTGGGCTGAGCATAATGTTACACTGTGCTCACCACGGACAAGGAGGGACCCCGAAACTGAGGTGAGATGGGTAACAAACTGCACCCACAGCTACGGGGACACGCCTGGAAAGTGGAAAATAGGCGTCTGGAACCGTCTGGGAGTATAAGATAAAGTAAGATACTGGCCAGACAAGAAGGGAGGTTCCAGAAGATAGGTGGTACCGAGAACCTGGGGTCCAGAGCCGGGAGGTAGGTCGGAATCTGCAAACCGAGGTAAAGGGGTCGGGGAGTCCAGGAGGTCAGGATACAAACCAAGGGTAGAAGTCCAGAGCGGATCCACAGCCAGGCCGGTTCGGTACACAAGGGATCACTAAGGAGACAAAGAGACAGGAACTGAGGCAGGCACGACCGTGGTTAACACAGGTCATACAAACCTATGCTCAGCCAAAGAATGAATGGCTGAGCAAGGTATAAGTAGGAGGAAGGACCAATAGGGAGAGTGGGAGTAACGAGGGAGCGGCCCCAGGGAAGATAGGGATTGGTAGGAAGAAACTTACCACAGCTGTGCTAGAAGTGCAGCTTGTGAGCGGTGCATGTGCATCAGGCGCGTGCGCCGCACGGGAGAGGCGCGTGCGGCCTCAGCTGGGGGCGGGAACTTCTCCTGAGGGAGGACGTAAAGGTCCTCGGCCGTGCACGCGCGTGTTCACTAGCCGCCGCGGGAAGCGGAGGAGAAGGAAGATCCCGCAGCGGCGAGGAGGCAGAGCTGGAGCGGAGGCAGGTAAAGTCGCGGGAGGAACCCCCTTAGAGAGAGGTGTTCCCCCGGACCTTACAAGACTTTGATACGCTGGGGAAATTGCACTTTGGCTTTGGAAACCCCTATATGTTGTTGCTGAACTTTGGCTAGGAAAAGCCTGTACTTTGCTTTTGACACTTCAGCTGCATTACAGCCTACATTATTTTCCCAAAGCAAATCTTCTGTCTTCACCTCTTCATGCATCTCCTACAACATCCTTTCTAGATTCTTGCTTTTATATGCCTATAGGCGAGATTTTGTAAATATTGCTAAACCATAAGGGACCTTTGTTTAGTTTGAATAAGCCATATGGTGCATTATGGCTTTACACTAGTTGGGGGAAATGGGCCTTAACTGGTAAAGAAACAAATAAGGTTAGTTTGGCATGATCTATCCTTCATAAATCCATGCTGACTATTACTAATAATTTTGTTTTCCATTAGGTATTCCTGAATATTATCCCGTATCAAACCTTCAAGTAGTTTCCCCACTATTGAAGTCAGGCTTACAGGCCTGTAATTCCCCAGTTGTGATCTAGCTCCCTTTTTAAATATAGGCACCACATCTGCTTTATGCCAATCTTGTGGTACTGAGCCTGTGGAAATGGAATCCTTGAATATTAAATATAATGGTTTGGCTATTACTGAACTTAACTCCTTGAACACTTGGATGTATGCCATCGGGGCCAGGTGCCTTATTTACTTTAATTTTTTCAAGCCGCTTATGAACTTCTTCGTATATATTTGTTGCTTGGATTGCTAATTTAGGAATATATTAATATCAAACACACAAGACTATAGGGGAATACAAAGAGAGCTACCCGTAAGTCAGAGGTTCACTAAGGAAAACACCACTCAACCTTTCTTCATAATGCTTATTCCAGCTTCACATTGCAAAGGCAATATAACCCGGAATGGGATGTTTTGGCCATGACAAAACCTCAGCAGCATCTAATTCGCAGCTGGGAAAACTCACTGCTGAACACGTTGCTGCTTCTTGACATTTCTCTCCGCTGCCATCTTTAAATGTCCCGGCCACCATTCATAATGAACAAGGCAGGCTACTCGGCATGCCCACCAGACCCTCTCAGCAAATTATAATTTTCCCCAACACACGGATCAGGGGTAACCAAACGGGTCTGAAACATTTTTGATGGCCTGGTTACCCCCTACCATCACAGTGTACTTCCAATGTTTTATCTAGGCATTATGAAGAATGGTTAAGTCTTCTGTATTTACAGTGGTGTGCTCGTTAGCGAACCTGACTTATTGGTATCTCTTTGTATACTCGGCCTATAGTCTTGTGTTTTTGATATTTATATTACTATGTTCACTTCAGTGCACCCCCTTGTACGTGTGTGGCCAACTCCAGTCCTCAAGGGCCACCAACAGGTCATTTTTTAAGGATATCCCTGCTTCAGCACAAGTGGTGCAGTCGTCTGAGCCAGTAATTGGGCCACTTGTGCTGATGCAGGGATATCATTAACCTAACCTGTTTGTGGCCCTTGACTGGAGTTGACCACTCCTGCCCTAGTATCCCATTACTAATACCTGTTAATATGTGTATATATTCAAAGTAGCCTTTTTCAAACTTTTTGTATAATTATTGAATGTAGGACACATTGCATTGTTTTAGAGACTAATTTGGGTTAAGGGATCAGCGCTGAGTACACTTTTGGCGCTATATAAATAAAGACATACAATACAATTAAAGCAGCAGTTCAAGCAATATCCTGCATTTGTGTTTTTTTTAATAAAACAGTTCTGTACTATGAGAAAATACTTGTAGCATTTAAAAAAAAAATAGTTTTAAAGACATTTTTAATGTTTCTTAGGCCGTGCGTAGTGCTTGCGATGCTGCCGCAAAGCGAAATATAACTTTCGCTAGCGGCGACGGGTGACGTCACCCGTCCCGGGCACTATACGTGCGGCCTATTGTAGGAAGCATTTCCAAAGTGACAGCCCCCTTCCCCTTCTGATAGGCTCTGGCTCTGAGCCCCGCCCTCTCTCTAGCAGTGAACCAATTGTATCTAGTAACTGCCCTGTCACTCATATTCCAGGACTACATTGCCCACAGTGCTGTGCAAGAACTGAATTAAATAACCCGGAGCAAGAGATCGATTGCAGGAGAACGAATCGATCTGCAGCTTAGCTACTCACTTGTCAGTGTGCAGATTGTATTGTGACATATTGAATGGGAAAAAAATATATATATATATTTTTAAACGCCAGCTTGAACTGCAGCTTTAATGCAGACTGTGGATTGTCATTGGTATGATTATGTACAGTATATAGAGAGTGATCACTAGGTGGCACTCATGCCTTGATTCAAGTAACTGACTGGCATCTGCACATTTGAGTATTTGTTGAGTAGACTGATATTTTATTTGTTTGCTGTCTTCAATTTTCATAGCAACACCGTAACCTCCTGTATGTTTTATGAAATAAGATTTGGGCCTTTATTTGAAAGGCTGTAAATCTGCTGCTTTATATTGGGCGCTCAAATGCTTCCCTAACATGCAGCACATTTGAATGGTTTCGCTCTCTAAGCAGAGTATTAAAGGCATACCCCGCTTTAAGGACACTCACTTTAAGTACACTCGCGAGTAAGTACATGTCGCCCAATAGGCAAACGGTATCTCGCGCATGCGCCTGTCAGCACGTCCTGAACAACAATACCGGCTCCCTACCTGTAGCGAAGCTGTGCACAAGCGGGGAGACTATAGAGCCTGTTACAAATGCGTTATTTATATCAGTTATGCACGTATATGACGATTGCAGTACAGTACATGCATCAATAAGTGGAAAAAGGTAGTGCTTCACTTTAAGTACATTTTCGCTTTACATACATGCTCCGGTCCCATTGCGTACGTTAATGCGGGGTGTGACTGTATATTTACAAATATGAGGATACTCTTAAATGTCAAAGGACACAACCAGAGGGGTGTGTGTGTAATCTCAAGTGAAATGATGGGACATATATTATTATTGACCATATAATCTTATCAACCTAAAATGTAGTTATGAAAATGTCTTTTGCAAAACAGCAAATGAAAATATCCCTGCTTTTCACTATCTCTTACTATGCAATGCTTCCACAGTAGCCATGGATTCTGGGAAATGACATGCAAATGAGCACACTGTGTCGCCTGCCGTAACACATAGCTTTTCAGCATCTCCTGGGTTAAAGTGCACAGCCAGAAAAGCTACTCACTGACAGCTGTTTTGATCTTGAACCCCATTCCCATTAGAAGATTAGTGTTCCCAGCACTTAAATTCCAAAAATGAATCGAGTCAGGATAAGCCAAATATCAAAGTTTTTACTTGTGGACAGGTAAGCCTAGTCGTCAAACTTCTATGCATCACATTTAGCCAAGGTGTGTCATGAATGAAAATAACAGTGACAATAGATGTAAATGATAGTGACAGTGAATATATAACAATGACAGTCAAGACAATAAAAAAATGCACCAAAAGTGTATATAGATCAGTACACCGTAATAAACAGAGTGAAAAAGAAAAAGCGATCCTATATACATATTGTCACAATAATATCATGAGATATTAAGTATTTTAATCAATCTGGTACTTCAGGGGTTAATGTGGTTGCAGGTTGACTTGCAAAATACAAAGAACAGTTTTTATTTTTATGGCCTGTTAAACCCGTGGCCAGACCTTGGTTGTATGGTACTGATTGAAGCTAGAGATGAGGGCATTTGTTTGGCCAGAGATGTGATTAAATGATGGCTCTTCTGACACTCAAGTAAACAGGACACTTTTAAATGTATGTTCACCGCATTCCTGGAAGGGTTCTACAGAGTGCCAAGGGACATGACTAACCCTACTATTCAAAAAAATGAAATATGAAGATATCATGGACCTGACACCTATTCTGAAGTATACCGGATAGGTATTTGTAAATGTTGCAATTAAACAAAGCAAATGATGCCAAACCCTTCATGTTTAGGAAGTGATAAGGGACAGATATCCATTTGTCGCTCAAACTTACGGACATGTATGTCAAAATGAGTCTCGTTACATTCGGCAAATTTGCCTAAATCTATTAATATGACTCGTGTCTTAGTATTAGGGAAATTAAGTTATGAGTGTTATATATTCAGTCAGATTTTAAACTTCTATTTAGAAAATGTTTTTTTTTTTTCCTACTCGTAAAATTGTCAGCCAGAGCTGATTTACGACAGGTGTGGGCTTATGTTGTTTCAATGGGGACGAAAGAGCACATAAGTCTCACCAAGGTAATTTGAAATCAGAATTCAACAAGAGGTGTGTTTTGGGATTAGACGTGTGTTCTAATCTTTCCTACGCCAGTGACCTCTCTGGGAAAAATCTATGACTTGGTAAAGTATAGGTATTTCTATGTATGTTTTATCCTTTTATTTGAAGAAACTGTTCTGCATTTATTGCAACTGTGTGTTCTTGTAATACTCTTTTTCTCTAATCTAAGCACTGTCTAGTAAAACATTTAATAATGAATGCTTTGGTCTCTGAATGAACTGTTGCACACTTTGTAGAGAGTATTTACATTTTTGGACACATTTCGCTACAACAGATTTTTGTGTGTTAAGTGCTTAGTTTTTCTTTAATAAACAGGGACCTTAGACTGGCAGATATAGATTTATTTGCAGATTGCTTGGGTGGTGGAAGCGTATAGATGATTGCAATCAAGTAAGAGATAAATATTAACTCATTGAAAGTACTTTGTGCAGGAGAAAGGTGAGTTGTCTAGAGTAGCCGTGTGTATTAACCCTTGTTGCATATCTAAATCATGTGCTCACAAGTGGGATGGAGTGAGGGGAGATATTACTCATTTGAGGGATCTTTACGGAAGGGAAAAGTGGGCCAACTAGGTAGTTGTGTATTAACACTTATCCTATATGCAGGTCACATGCTCACAGGTTTGCCGTACAAGACACATATATAAGCGCCAGAAGAGAAAAGCTGTAGCAAAAAAAAGTTTCCGCTTTGCTGAGAGAAGGGGTGGGAAGGAACAAGGGAAAGGGAGAGAAAAAACTAATGCAGTCATTTTTTTGATGTTTCAGCAGAACTTGAGAGAAATGAGCATTTGATTGCGTAATATAAAAGTTACATCCTTGAGAGTAAAACCTCAAACTTCCTATAATTTGTTAACACACACGGGGGAGGGGGCAGGGGGATGTCTCAAATGAATCTCGGGAAGTCAATTGCGTGGCAAGCAAAATGATGGAGATGGCTCGCCATTATTTTACCGGATTTAAGCAGCACTTTTATGTTAAGTTTTTCTATGTCACCAAAGTCAAATGCGATGCCTAGTTATTTGTCAGCATGTTGCATACATCAGAGGTCTTCAACTGAGCCTCTGATTGAGCTACCTCTGCTGAAGCTGGGATATCCTGAAAACCTGCTCTTTTGGGATTTGGGGGCTTAAGGACTGGAGTTGAGCACCCCGGGCCTACAGAATAATTGTTTAGAACATATAAATATTTAACTTTGAGCAGTTAATTGTAATGTGCCTGCAATATCAAGTGTTTCAGAAAGGGTGAAAACGTGTGCGTGTGAAAAATATATAACAATTTGCTGCATTTTAGGCTGCTGTGACAGAAGATTCATTGTTTTTATATGGTTGCAAAGTCTGATGAAACAATTTCAACAACAAGGGAACATGTTAAATTTTTTTGTTGAGAAAATTGCAGTTGTGTGGGTTTGGAAAGAAATATTTTTGGCCAGTTGCAGTTTTCCTTCATAATGTAGTTGTAATAATTTTATTGGGCAGAGAAATTGAGACTAAACATACAGTTATTGTCATATGAAAAAATGTGCTGGAACCCTTAGGAAGGTGGGAAAAAAAAGTTTTCTATCTGTGTTACAATAAAGAATTTAAATTAAAATGCATACATTTGGGAAGGAACTGTAAATTGATAGGGGAGCCCCTGCTACTGCCTGTTCTCCACGTGCACGCGCAGGGGTCTGATCTTAACCGCATTCACAGTCTCAGACTGCGAGGTGATGCGGTTCCCTGCTCGTGTGGTCACATAGGTTCTCAAAGTGCCCCGATGGACACTCTGAACCTCTCTAGTCCTCTCTAATACTGGCATTGGTTGTTCTATTTATGGTAGAGGTACTAAGCACTTATTAGGTCCCCTGCTTCACAGCGAGCTGCACTGGATACTACTATCACTCAGGGATTCCCTGATAGCAGCCTATAGGGACTCTACAGTTTTCAACAGCACTCAGACTGCTTATATCTGCAATTGTTTTCAATGATCCCTGGTTTAAGGAGGTATCAGTCACTGTACAAGAGTATACCTGCCCTCAGGGTCACAACATTTACAGTTCACCACTCACTAAGCAGCTGAGAGCTTATTACTACCGATTATCGCCTCTGATTTGTATTGTGCACCAGCTCATATATTCTGATTAACTACCTTCCTTGGTGGCTACCAACAGCTATATATGTCAGTGTGCTCCTCCCTGCATTAGTCTGCACATAGTGCAATTAACCTGTGTACACTACTACTGAGGTTATTAGGGGTCAGACCCTCACCATTACTCTACACTATAGCAGGGCACCATAGGTCAATCAGACCAAGCACCGCACCTAATTAAAGGTCATTACAATTACTGACTGGAGTCTTAACTCCTCATGTACCATGTTAGCATATGAGTGACCGGTAGCTACTTACCTGATAGTCTCTGAGCACACAATAACTATCTAGCCCTACTTGGTTCGCTTTAGGCGCCTGCGGCCATTAGTACTCTCCTTAGTGAGCCAGTGAGTATAGATTGGATAGATCCTCTTAAGGATTTTAGTTAAATGTGCTATCTGTCTTTTACAGAACACATTTATACTCTATACCCTAAACCTATATGGTTCTAGTATTGAAGGTCATTATTCCTTCAGGTCGTCAGTTTTTAACACCCATTATTTTATATATGAGATACAATAAAGTTATGTTTTAAATCATTCACTTAACACACAGCGTGAACCTGAGTGCTGTATTTGGGTTCTTTCTCTACTTCACTCTCTACATTTGGGAAGGAAAACATATTGCCTCCTAGTCCGTGTTACAGCCCCATTTCTTATTTTATAATCATTATGCGGAGTTTCGTGTTGATCTCTTTAAAAAAAAATAATAATAAAAAAAAATAATAATAAAAAAAAATAATAATAAAAAAAAATTAGTTGCTGGCATTTCTATAAAATGGCAGCGATTATTCATGCATTATGTCATTAATTTGATGCTCTGCCCTTTAGCATTTGCGTCAAATATAAGATTTATTTATTTCCCCCCCTAGTTTAATCAGTCTGATCAGAGTTCTCTCAGGTGGTGGAGGTTTCTGCCAGCTCAGACCTCCTAGTAAACAGTGAATAAAATGTATAGCGGAAAGGTTGTAATTGAGGTACTATCAGTCATGGGCCAAACCACTCTTTATCTGACCTGTCGCTCTGCATCACCACTACCTCAAACAGCTGTTACGGGAGCTTATTATACACCATACATCCCAAATAGTTTGGGCAATGGTGATTTGTGGGGGGGGGGGGGGTGGAGTCGTTAATATGAAAAATAAAGTCCTCTATAGGCACGTTAACGTAAATACAAAGCTCCAGTGAAACTTCACTGAGGCCCTGGGACTAGTGATAACTTTTCTAACCAATGAGAGAAAAAAAGATGTTGAAATTCAGATCAAAATGTTCTGCACCCCACTCCCCACCCCGCCCCCGCCTTCCTGGTTGCTCTTACTGTAAATGTATTTTGTATAGCACTGTTTTTTTTTTTTTTTTTTTTTTTTAATTTGTCATTACTTGGGCACGTATATCAGGGGCCCGTTCGATGTTTGTTCCTACCGGAAGTCATCTACCAATTTGCTTTATTTACATCACATCTAACATTTGTTGCTAAGAATTATGTTGCTTTCCTTTTTTTTTTTCCAAAGCAAGCTATGGGACTGTTTTGAACCTTCAGGTATATGCGGTTTCCATCCCATGAGTGAAACCTGACAGCCATTGTTATTTCTGTGGCTAAGCCCATTCATTGGCCTAGGCCCACATGAAGGTTGTTTCCAGACTCTTTCTTCACTTAATAGCTACTTGCAGTGTGTTGGGGTATTACTTGTAACTGTGACTTATAAGTGTGATTGTACGTTGTTTGTTCTGAATGACACACAGTGACTGGCTAAAAAGGCTGGGCGCTACCTGTTCAAGCCCCAAAGCCCACCGGCGAATTTAATATATCCTATAGTAGTGGTTCCTCACTCCAGGCCTCAAAATCTCCCAACAGGTAATGTTGTAAGGATAGCCCTGCATAGGCACAGGTGGCTCAATCCTTTTGACTGAAACACCTGTGCCGAAGTAGGGATATCTTTAAAACCTGACCTGTTGGGGATGTTGAGGACTGGAGTTGGGAACCACTGTCCTATAGTAAATTGCTATAGAAAAACGAACACGCATGCATTAAAGTCTCCTGACTGGAAAGATGGGGCAGTACAGTAGGTTAAGGTTCATCGTGTATTTTGTTGGGCCTTGTATTTGACTTGTATTTCATATCCTTATTTGCAACAGGATCAGAAGTTTACAGGGATGTTTGCAATGACAGAACGAGGGCATGGCAGTAATGTAAGAGGGATTCTCACCGAGGCCGTTTTTGATCCAGTTTCACAGGTAAGAAATAGAGGTCCGTGACAGGGCAGTGAAACTCTTTGTGATGTCATTAAACAATGACAATGCATTCATTAAATGATCCGTTTGGGTTGACTTTCAGAACACCGGCTATCCTATATGGCTAATGATGAAACAATAAAATGTGGCCACCGTTTTCTCTTCTTTCATTGCTAAACACATTATTTCAATAATAAAAGTCTAAATACTGTTGAAGCTCCTTACAAGTGAGGTGGAACATCTAACAGTGAACGTTACCGAAGTGAGTAGGACATTTCCTGAAATGGTGCAAACACCCTGATGTGCTGTATGTGAATGGAGGGAAGAATTCCGGTTTTAGAATATATGAAATAAATGCACACTGTTTCAAATCGCTGTAATATCTTTGTTTTTCTAATAAGTAGTAAATATTCAAGGTAAAATAACATGTTCTCAAAGGTGTTCATGTGAGGGGGGGGGGAAATATATAAACAAATAATGAAAAATAAAAAAAAGGATCAAACGTGGGGTGTCCCAAACAAATAGAAGTCCATCCCGCAGTGCTTCAACTGGATCTGCAGCAGTTTCGCTTATGCCGCTTCCGCTAGGGAGAGCTTTTTTCATTTAAGCCCCAATATATATGTGTAGTAGAGCAATTTATAAAGTGTTTAATAGGAAAGGTTTTGTTAGTTTGTCTCAACGTGAAATCCTTATTCGGAGCATTTAAAAGTTGACAAATAGGACATTTGCCGCACGCAAAACAGCCAAATGGTTTATCCCTCACACATTTACTGAATAGTTTGGTATTTGTAGAATTTTGATGATAACGCACTCTGGATATTTAAAAAAATAAAAATAAATTAGAAGTCGTTTTATTAAAGTCAATGTTTCGGTGCTATAACCATACCTTCGCCAGGACAAAAAGTCTGGAGTGCATTATCATTGAGTATGTGAGCAACTTATAGCAGCTACTGATCAACAGCACTGAGCAAGGATGCCCTGTGGCTTCTCCAAAAATACTTGACTCAGTGGTGACAGGTGCGATTCTCACACACACACACACACACACACACACACACACACACACACACACACACACACACACACACACACACACACACACACACACACACACTCCATGCTCTTTCCTCCTCTCCTTGGCCCCAAGCCCAGGCACCTGACACCTCCCCCTGAGCAGCCAGTCTGGATGAAGGAAGCTAGCAAGGCCCCTAGAAACAGCCCTGCTCAGGGAAATCCCGCTGCCCCCCAAGCCCATCAGGTCACTGTCCAGAGACATAATACATATACATATCCAGTTACCGCTAATGTTTTTATTGGACAGTGTGTCCAAATACAAGACCGTACGGTTCAATACCGGACACCTGGCAACCCTACACCTTTACCAAAAGGAGTCATGGAGCATTATTGTGAGTAAGATGTGGAAAACTTACTCCAATGTACTATCTATACGAGTTTGGTATTTGATCACCTTAAATTGATTGGGTAACCGTCATTAGGATAGTTGTCATTTTTCTGTCCCTGTCCAGCATCTTAAGCGGCTTAAAGTTTCTTGACAGCACTGCAAGCAGAAAATGGTGCAGTGCAATTGTCTTTGGGCTCCTACTGTACATACGTTTGCGAGTGTGTAATACTGCTGCATGTTTACAGATGTAATATCAACATTTTAAAATAATTTCGTGTTGTCACATTCACTTTTAGGAGTTTATAATCAATACTCCATGCGAGAATGCAGAAAAGATGTATATTGGTAACGCAATGAAAGGAAACTATGCAGCTGTATTTGCACAACTCATCACAAATGGAAAATCTCAAGGTTTGTGTTTCAACTTGTCTCGGACCCGAATCAAAGAGCAAAAAGGACATTTCACTCAGAAAATCAGTTCTCTTGGGAGTACACCCCAGAAACCTCACACCTGTAGGAAAATAAACAAGTCACTCATGGTGGATTTAAAACTGCACCACTCGTTACGGTATATTGAGTCTCAATTACTCAACTCCTTTTTAACTCGACAGATGCCTCGGTTCAGTACATGT
The DNA here is from genome assembly GCF_040206685.1 of Ascaphus truei. Taxonomy (NCBI): domain Eukaryota; kingdom Metazoa; phylum Chordata; class Amphibia; order Anura; family Ascaphidae; genus Ascaphus; species Ascaphus truei. The sequence continues at coordinate 106,021,118 of NC_134486.1, forward strand.
CGTGTTAGGATGCTCTTTAGCCATCTTTAACACATCTGGAAAGAAATAAAGAGAATTACAGTGTACTCGGCCGCACGTTAGTCCATGCTTGAGGTTACGCAACATATCGGTCAAATAGTAATTTCAGATTCTGCATTGCTTAGGCTGAGATTATAGTGCGCGCGCGTGGCGTCGCGCGCTTCCGTCGCTCAAGTGAATTCTGCACTTACTATTTCAGGCAATGGGGAGACGTGGCTATGACGTCACGAAGCTGGTTGGCCGTGATTGGCTGAACCGCTCACATGACGCAGCCGTTGCTTGAAAAGACAATTTTTTTTCTTCGTCTTTTCAAAACACGGACGCGCCGTCGCGGTCCGGCGTGTGCGCAAACGCACTAGGGGCGGCCTCTAAGGAATCCTGCTATTTGTACTTGGCGCACGCGCCAGCCATCACATGGCGTATAATCGCTGCCTTACAAAGTCAACGAGATATATTCTTCAATTATCTACCACATCAGTATTTCTGTCCGGTTCCTGAATGGGAAAGGCAGCGCTGCAGACCTGTCTGAGGCATGGGAATGTGCGCACCTGTGGTATTGTTATTTGCAGTTCCTGAAAGCAAACCATGCTAATGTTGTTCTCTTGCTATTTTTATTTAGGACCTCACTGTTTCATTGTCCCAATCCGGGACCTAAATGGGAAAATGTATCCAGGAGTCGGAGCAGTTGATATGATGCACAAAGAAGGTACACAGTGAAAATAATATGTATTTATGGATTGGATAAATGTAAAGCATAATGCAAATATGTTTTCCCCTCATGCTTATTTAACAATAAGGGTGTCTGGATTATTCAACTTGCAGTCTCATTTAGCAGAACATTTTATACTTGGAATAAAGTGAGAGAGAGGAATGGAGATACCCGCTCAGCCGCTAATGGGGGGAATAATGGTTAGAGCAGGGTCATGTGAGCATTGTCAGCGCTTGGAAATCAAATTTCCTTGTCTCTCCAAGTTCTGAGCATTGGAGAGCGTACGTGCACGAGCCACGTGAGCGTGGCCGTACTAATTTGGAATCATTGAACTGAGCGTGCTCAGCGGCAGCGTGGCAGCTGTTATGCTGCGTCCACAAGTATTTAATAGTCCCTTCGGCAAAACACACAAAGTCCGGTTCACTTTCAGTATACTTTACTGTTTTGATACACAAGGTTATACTGCATACATCAGTAGTACCACCATCATGGACCCGCATCATATTACTGCCATTTACCTGCATCAGTAGATAACCCACACAGTCGATACTCCACACAGTCGATACTATCTCTGATACCAACCAGCGGTTCATCACTACTTGATATTCCCCTTCAATAATACCTCACTATATCATTCAGTGAACAGCTTTAGTCTGGTTTTATAGCGGCGCTGGTACGCATGCGGCCGCACACACGGCGTTGCACGTGACGTCCGCGTTTTGTACCTATAGTCCAAGCGGTGACGCGCGTGGCTGGAGGGCGTGGCCATGACATCAGAAGGGTAGGCCTCACTCTGATTTGGCTAAGAGTGTCACGTGGCGCTCACCAACAGCGCGAAAATACAAATGTCATGTCTTTCCTCAGATCTGCCGCGCCAATGCTCACGGCTGTGCGCGTCTCAACGATAACATCAGGCTCACACATGCAATTATTATTGACGCGCACGCTCACTATATTACAGGCCTTACCCATCAGCTGTTCATCCGCTTCTAGCGACGCTGGATTGTTGCACCACTAGGGGGAGTTTATCTGACTCCACAAGCAGCCGACAGCGGTGTCTTTGTGTGTGTTTCCGTTTACAGGATCTTACCATTTTTGTGTCCCATATATTTTATTATTGGTCTATAGGATTAAACTATTTTTAGTACACTGCCACTGGTACTCGTCCTCATTATCAGGGACGTTATATCCATATTTACTTTGGACATTAAACCCACGTTTAGTCTATACTGACTACATCAGTATACATCACAGTATATATTTTTCTATCGAAAAATAGAAAATTGACAAATGTGGCAATAATTTAATTTCTAAAACACCCTGCAAATTTGCATTAGGGCTGTCCTGCTACTTACCAGCAAAAAAGGGAATCGTCCGTCAGAGATGCAAGAGAACCATAATAACAACTTGTCTCTTGTATTCGTGTGCCTTTATTCCCTTTCATATTTCCAGACCTCGTTTGATTTCTCTCTCTGGTCCCTATTCAGTATGCTGTGAAGCCGGCTTCCCCTTGCTTGGGAAGATTTTGGCTTCATTCAAACACAGTTCCACAGCCTGTTGCACTTGGCAGGCAGAATGAGCCCCTACCCCAAAAAGCTTACAGGTCTAATTTTGTAGCTTGAGGCCCATGGATAAGAGGGACTTGCTCTCATGAGCACAAGGCGAGCTTACACTGGAAGTCAAACCATGTACGCCAGCTTCAAAGGCTGTTTTATTACCACTAAACTTGTCAGCCCAACAGGATTGTCTGCCTTGGGAAAGCCTCTCTTATTGTTTTAAAACGCAGTGACTGAAGAATATTTCTTATTTAAGGTAATAGAATGCCTCAGTGATACTTCAAGAGCATGTGTGCAGATAAAGTGAGTCTAATGGTCAAGTGCCAGATTCTTCGCCCGCATTTCCTGCCCACACACCCACGCTGCAGCAAAGGCACCATGACACACAGGCGATGATTTCTCATAAGACACTCTCTTTTCTCACCCTTTATCACAGTGAAGCTGTTTTTAGAGCAGCAGGAACACATAATATACAAGTATAATAAAATCAACTAAATAAACAGTAATAAAAGACTAATTTTGGTACTGTTTATTTTATTATATTTGTAAGAAGGATGTTGATTTGGTTATATTGGTATAAAGGATGTTTATTTTTATTTTGAGATTTGCCTGTAATTAATTTTTATGGTTTGAGCATAATGTTCAGATTAGATACCATTTTCAATACCTTTTATTATTGGCTACTTAAGTATGCTAAAATCAGGCTTTTACTGAAGTACTTTAGTGTACACAAGGCAAAGTAGTCCAATAATCTAAATTACCAATTAACATGAATGGGCAGATACAGTTGTGTGAAAAAGAAAGTACACCCTCTTTGAATTCTATGGTTTTACATATCAGGACATAATAACAATCCTAAAGTCTAAAAATTAGGTAAATACAACCTCAGATAAACAACAACACATGACATATTACACCGTGTCATGATTTATTTAACAATAATAAAGCCAAAATGGAGAAGGTACAGTATGTGTGAAAAACTATGTACACCCTTACTGCTTCCATAGGAATTAAGATGCTAACTAGCAGACTGGTGCTGCTAATCAAATGCCCTTGATTAATTGATCATCAGCAAGTGTGACCACCTCTATAAAAGCCGAAGTTTTAGCCGTTTGCTGGTCTGGAGCATTCAGGTGTGTGTTAACACAATGCCAAGGGGGAAAGACATCTGCAATGATCTTAGAGAAGCAATTGTTGCTGCCCATCAATCTGGGAAGGGTTATAAGGCCATTTCCAAACAATTTAAAGTCCATCATTCTACAGTGAGAAGGATTATTCAAAAGTGGAAAACATTCAAGACAGTTGCCAATCTTCCCAGGAGTGGACGTCCCAGCAAATTCACCCCAAGGTCAGACCGTGCAATGCTCAGAGAAATTGCAAAAAACCCAAGAGTTACATCTCAGACTCTACAGGCCTCAGTTAGCATGTTAAAAGTTAAAGTTCATGACAGTACAATTAGAAAAAGACTGAAAAAGTATGGTTTGTTTGGAAGGGTTGCCAGGAGAAAGCCTCTTCTCTCTAAAAAGAACATGGCAGCACGGCTTAGGTTTGCAAACTCGCATCTGAACAAACCACAAGACATCTGGAATAATGTCCTTTGGACAGACGAGACCAAAGTGGAGATGTTTGGCCATAATGCACAGCGCCACGTTTGGCGAAAACCAAACACAGCATATCAGCACAAACACCTCATACCAACTGTCAAGCACGGTGGTGGAGGGGTGATGATTTGGGCTTGTTTTGCAGCCACAGGACCTGGGAACCTTGCAGTCATTGAGTTGACCATGAACTCCTCTTTATACCAAAGTATTCTAGAGTCAAATGTGAGGCCATCTGTCCAACAGCTAAAGCTTGGCCGAAATTGGGTCATGCAACAGGACAATGATCCCAAGCACACCATCAAATCTACAACAGAATGGCTGAAAAAGAAAAGAATGAAGGTGTTGCAATGGCCCAGTCAAAGTCCAGACCTCAACCTGATTGAAATGCTGTGGCAGGAACTTAAGAGAGCTGGGCCTAACAAAAGCCCACAAACCTCAATGAACTGAAGCAACGTTGTAAAGAAGAGTGGGCCAGAAGTCCTCCACAACGATGTGAGAGACTAATAAAGTCATACAGAAAACAATTACTTCAAGTTATTGCTGCTAAAGGTGGTTCTACAAGCTATTGAATCATAAGGTATACTTAGTTTTTCACACATGACTTCACTATTTTGGCTTTATTTTTGTTAAATAAATCATGACACGTTGTAATATGTCATGTGTTGTTCATCTGAGTTTGTATTTACCTAATTTTTAAACCTGCTAAGGAACAGATGATTGTTATGTCCTGATATTTAAAACAATAACATTCAAAGAGGGTGTACTTTCTTTTTCACACGTGTGTGTGTGTGTGTGTGTGTGTGTGTGTGTGTGTGTGTGTGTGTGTGTGTGTGTGTGTGTGTGTGTGTGTGTGTGTGTGTGTGTGTGTGTGTGTGTGTGTGTGTGTGTGTGTGTGTGTGTGTGTGTGTGTGTGTGTGTGTGTGTGTGTGTGTGTATATATATATATATATATATATATATATATATATATATATATATATATATATATATAATGTAACAGGTATTCCCCCCACCCAATCGCATATAGAGTGCATGTGAGGGGGAACCTATATGTTACCAGGTGTGGTGCGTAAACCTGCAGGTTCACAGGAGGCCTGAGCCTCCGCTGATGGGAACCTGGGGTGCTTCTCTGGAACGTTCTCGTCGGTCAGCGCCTCCACCTATGTAGGATTATATAGGAATGTAGAATGGCCCTAACATAGGAACCTACCCAGAAACCACATACACCAGGATTATGGCTAAAAGGTTTACTGAACAAGCAACACAACACAATTGTATCATATATAACAGAGCAACATCATCAGCATACACAACAATATATGCCACCCTCTGCCACTAGCTGGCAGCTATAACCTTGCCTCTAACTGGGCTATAACTTTCTTAGCCCCTAACTGGGCTATACCCTTACACCCCCTTCCCAGCCCCGTGTCCAGAGAGTCCAAGCCCACCCAAGTGTGTGAACAGGCCTGTCACATGTGAGGAGCAAGTTAAAGTTGGTGCACGTGTGGAAGGTTGTAAATACTTGCCTAGGTGTCCCTGCACCTGTGTGTCTTCGCAAAGGGTCTACCGGCGCCGCTTGGTCCAGCGCTGATCTGTACCTCCGCGTGGGATGGGGTCAAGCCGGACGTCCCACCGTAAGGACAGTCTATGAATCAGCAACACAGCATACAGGAACATGCAGCAGACTCTATCACTGAGTCCCTGCACTAAGGAACTGCAGCAGGGCCTTTCTCTGTCCCTGCACTAAGGAACTACAGCTGAAGGGGCACAGGGTCCTTACCTAAGGGCCTGTCCCTGTGAACACCCACCCTCACTAGTGGGGAGTCAGGGCCTCAGCTCTTGCCCGGGGGATTTCTGGCCTAGGGCAGAAGCTCGCGGCTCTCTGCCCCCCTTCCTTCCCCCACTGTCTCCTCAGTCTGACTGACTAAGCTACTGCTAAAAGGGTAAAGTCCCTACCTTAGGGCCTTCCCTACACAGCAGCTACACATATACGGGTGAGTTGGGCCTAGCTGGGGCCTCGGGGTAACCTGGCCTAGTGTAAGAAGCCACTTGCTCCCTACACCTACCTCCCCCTCCCTTACCTCCCCCTCCCTTCTCCCAGCTCCAACTGGCACTCCCTGCCTGCACACAACAATGTATCCACATGCAGCATGAGAATCTGTCAGCCTTAGTGGCTGTCTGGCTGCATGTGACAGGGATCATAGGGCAGTCCCCAGAGGCTGCTGGGAGTTGTAGTCTCCTCTGGGGCTTTTCCCTATGAGGACCACATGGGCGCCTCTTTCTATCTGCGCCTGCGCTAGAATAATGGCCGCCGCGCCACTTTCCAGCACATGCGCAACAGCTAGGGGGCCTTCCTGCCTCCCTACACTTTCCTGCGCTAGGTGTAATGACCGCCGCGACTGCAACGTGCACCGCGCATGCGCGAACGTGCACAAGATGGCGACGCCCTATCACTGATGTCGCCAGGAGCTCCCAGCGACGCGCTCGTCCCCACAACAGGACACAAGTTAGGGGGGGCCTGGGGGGACCCTGCTACATATGTATGTATATATGTATGTATGTATATGTATGTGTATATCTATGTATATATGTGTGTATGTGTCTATGTGTGTATATATATATATATATATATGTGTATGTATGTGTATGTATGTCTATATGTATGTCCTTTTTAATACACACCATAACTCATGCTATTGCTTTAGAAATGGACATTTCCTTTGAATATGGTCGCAAGAATGTAATTATTGAGTAGGGAAAAAAAATGGAATAGTTATATTTTGCCTCTTTTGAAGTGTGTTCATTGGCAACATAAAGTTATTGTCATTTCTTTCAAGGTCTGCACGGTGTTGACAATGGCATTTTAACATTCAATCAAGTTCGAATCCCAAGAGAGAACCTCCTGGACAAGTGAGTAGACTTACCTTGATTTAACTTACAGCAGACAGGCAGTGATTGTATACATGGCGGCAATCGGTTCTTCGTCCCGCTAACCTAAATTAACATGAGGCCCAATCATGTTTCACGTGCTCCTTTTTCACAGTTCTAAGCAAAAATGTCATACACATTGTGGATCACTGGTTATCCAACTCTAAACCTAGATATTATCGGAAAATCTGCAGCCAGAGAAGCCTGTAAGGCACCGTTAAGTATTACTCCGCTCCAACATCAGAGTTCATGTATATAGTTTACTATTTACATTACTTGTTCATGTTTCAAATTTCTACTTATTATTTCTACTTATTTTGGTTTTGTCCATGGCATTTTTTTTTTTTAAATGCACCTTTTATGTTGTTGCAACATATTTCAATGCCTTGAGCTTTTTAGCATAGCAACACTTGTAGGCTATGAAATGAACTAGAAGTTAAGGGAATTCTAATATAGGTTAATCTTTTATTTTTATGAGGAGCAATATAAAACAGAGAAAAAGAAACGCTCTCCAGTGATAGTGTAACAGTGGAAATGAGGATCTTAGGTGGAAATAAAATAGAGATCAAATGAATATTGCAGCTCCAACCTTCACAAGGGATTGTGTTCAGTCTACTAAGGTGTATGAGGTTTCTATAGTTGATGGAGTGCAAACCGAGGTGGCATCAGACGCTGGAGGTGTAGAGTGAGTGGAGCCTCTAGACCTGGGTAACGCCACTGATATGACCCTGCTGTGCACTCCCATTACATGCCCGTATTGTTCTTGTAAAATGTGAGTGGGATTGCCACGTTTCTAATTTTGAATATGTTGCACATTACATGTTACAGCATGACCTGCCTTTTCTTTCTTTGAGAAAGTCACAGAAGAAAACAAAGAGGGATATTTGATGCAGATTTCATTCTGACTCCGTTTTCAATTTGGATATTGGTTTGCGCTCCACCAACTAGAGAAATCTCATATACTGTATTTGAGAGCCCTGATCTAGAGGGGAAACTTAAACCGTAGAAGACTAATAGGAATTGTTCATCCCACTGCTGATCAGATGTTCAACCACTTTTAAGATATTGCTCATACTAAACTTTGCCTTGTGGAATTATTACCAGCACATATTTCCGTGCAGTGTCAGCTCAATAAACTGCGCTCGACCTTTCAATATAAACATTGTTTTATATTCCCATTTAAATTATCAGATGTCTTTTATGGTGTTGGGAAAAATAGCTATGGCGGTCACGCATGCACATAACATAACGCACATTAGCATGTGACAGATTCCAGTTATGTTAACTCTGTTTACTAAAAGCTTAACTATTAATATACAGACTATTGAAGTACTTTGCCTTGAGTATACTAAAGAACTGATTTTGACACACTTGAGAAGCCAATAATAAAAGGTATTGTCTAAATTTCAACAGCTCCCTTTTTTTCACATCTATCGAATACATGACATAACGAAACTAACATATCAAGATTGTGTTGAAGATTATGCTAATTACATACATATAACAGAGCCATTCCTCACCCAAGCATCAACTGGGTCACTTGTCCATGGGCTACGGTATGATCCGCAAAGAAAGAGAATAGTGCTATTAAGTATGCTCCTCTTCTCACTTCTTGAGCCCTCTAACCCTTTTGCTTTCCACAGTCCTCCTGTGCTCTCTATTCCTGTAATTTCTATCTCTCTATTTTCCTCCTCCTGATTTTTTACTTCTAGGCAGTGTCAAAGGCCAGATTAAATCATTGTGGGGACTGTATCTGACCTACGGCCAATATTTGGACAGATATGTTATACACTATTACGCCACAAATATGTGGTGTTTTACGAACACCTCCCAATAGAACAGAATAAATTAGCAGCTATATTGTAAAGTCTTATTTAATATGTTGTAATGATCCTTTTTTCAGGTTTGGCTCAGTTTCTCCAGATGGAAAATACCATTCTTCCATTGACAACAAAAGTGCCAGATTTAATGCTATGCTTGCAGCTCTCACACCAACCAGATTAGCACTAACATTTCAAGCTTTGGGAGCTATGAAGGTACTTGTTTATTTGTTAATTCTTTATGACACACAGATATTTAGTGTGAGGATGTTGACTGCCCCAATTTTAAAAAAAAAGAAAGAAAAGATACTTGGCACTCCATACAATAGAACGAACTTTTGCCTAGAAGTCCTTGATAGTGTTTTTCAAATTTGCTTCATGACATTTTTTTTGCAGTTTTCTCTTAAATGCGCTGGGCCTTTTAAAAAATAAATACAAAATACCTTTTCTCTCCTCTCTGCCCCCCACTCCCCATGGGGGGACAGCAGTGGGACTCCGAAGATGAACCATGCTGATTTCAGCTCTGAGACCCCCTGCTCCCTGAGATTTTTAAAGAAAACCACGTTACATTTTGCATTATCAAGACATGCAGATAGTTGCATAGTTGCAAAAGTTCACATTACTCATGATTGCATGAAAATAAACTTAAGTGCAAGAATCTGAAAATGACCGCACACAACGGGTCTGTGTTGGAATTTGCAGAGCACAGTGACTTTTAATGCTTGACTAATATCTTGTGAAGTTTGCCATTTTTCAGGATTCAGTTTTGTGAAAAACAAATCTCACAACTCCTAGCCCTTGCAATCTTTGTTGCTTTGTTGTCAAGCTTTTATGATTCAGAGAGGTGTATATACTGCAAGCCGCCTTGCCCTTGCTTGAATGGGGAGAGACCTCCCTCTCTCTAAGGCTACGCTTATAGTGACGGCGACGCAACGGTGATGTCAGGCTACGGTCGCTGGAATAATCAAATTGAGATGACTTCCAGCAATCACAACCAAGCCGTCGCGTCACGCTTACTATAAGCGCACGAGACGGCGGCAATGCATTTATTTTGACACAACGTCGCGTCGCTGTCGCCGTCATCGGCACTATAAGCGCAGTCTTAAGAAGGAGAAGTTGTGAGTGAAAAAGAGTGTAGGAGTGAAAACTCCAGGCTCAAATATGAATAGACATTCAGGGGCCAATGTTAGATGCAAACATCGGATCATGACTTTGTATTAATACGTGGTTAATGGAAATAAAGTTATATCCCTGGCGCTTAGCACTGGGGCACACTGTATAAAAGGATATATACGACCAGATGGAAGATGAATCCACTTGGGTACTCCACGTGCAGACGATCAGTCATGTAAAGAGAGGTAAATAAAACAACATAGTGTAATACAATAAAACTGCAAAACATACAAACACATAGAAGACGATACAAACAGATGCTGAGACAAACAGATGACTGAGGTTAATAAAATAACATTTAATAAAACATCTAAGTAGACACTAATTATATCAAAAAATAACACAAAACACAAAAATTAATGTAATAATAAAAGAAAAGAAGGGTCCCATATGTGCCCCAGTGGTGGCTAAAATGCCCGCTTACCAGAAGCGAGGAGGAATTAGGCGGGGGATAATTCAGAGAGTATCCCCTCTCATGGTCTCGTGTCAGCTCCAAAACATCTCGTGACACAGATCAGCGTTGGCCTCCGGGAGGGGCACTCTCAGCCTTCTGAATAGCAGACCTCTGCACACCAGCCGCACCGGACTCCTTACATTCATTTTTGTATTTTGTGTTATTTTTTTGATATAATTAGTGTCTACTTAGATGTTTTATTACATGTTATTTTATTAACCTCAGTCACCTGTTTGTCTCAGCATCTGTTTGTATTGTCTTCTATGTGTTTGTATGCTTTGCAGTTTTATTGTATTACACTATGTTGTTTTATTTACCTCTCTTTACATGACTGATCGTCTGCACGTGGAGTACCCAAGTGGATTCATCTTCCATCTGGTCGTATATATCCTTTTATACAGTGTGCGCCAGTGCTAAGCGCCAGGGATATAACTTTATTTCCATATCTGTTTGCTGACCTGGGGGTCAGACTTATATCATAGGCTGCTAGCTCTTTTTTCTGTGTTGGGAATCAGCGCTCCCTCCTGTTCTGTTGTTTAAATACGTGGTTAATGTTACATCTTTGAACATGTAAAAATCTTCACAATTGACATGTAATGTACAGGATATAAACATTGAGATTAAATTATCTCTATGCAGAAAGGCTATGTATTGATGTAGAAAGGAACATGAAAACATGAGCCTTCATGATGGTGTCAGAGTGCTGCTAAGTGATTATTATTATTAGCTGCTAATTCCTATGTATGCAAAGTACAAGAAATACAATGTAAAGATAAATGCATATCTACAGCAGTTTGTTTGTGGGGAGAAATTGGAAATAGCAGAATAAATACGTACAAAAGATCAGGATGATAAAAAAATTATATATAACATTGGAAGGATGTTGATGCTCAATGAGGCCCATTCATTAAAGTGCAAGAAAATTGGCTACAAATCGTTCGCCATGTTCAGTAACAATGATTTATGCAATTACTGCTAAAAAAAAAAATCCTAACTTGTGGTGTGAACCAAATTGCCTCTTTTTATCTTAAATATTTTTATTTAGTTGAATATTTTTTTGATAGGTAATGCTTATTTGGATATGTCGCACCACAGAAACATAGGAGATCGACTAGTTTCGGGACCATTTAGGGAGAGTCTGGGCTAGTTGAAGATTTTGACACACACCCAGCACGCTCTAACTCTAATACCCACTATATATATGTATGTATGTATGTATGTATGTATGTGTGTGTCAAAAAGAGAGCTACTGAGCATGGCCAATGTATACAAACAAAAGACAGGGGTGCCCAATACTACATCCAATTGACAAAACATGTAAAGTAATAAGTATAACGTTTAAATACTTCAATAATAATAATATTTACTTAGTTGAAGATTTGCAAGATTTCAGTTGTTCTTGCACCTTCATTTAATAGCATGGAAATACTTCACTTGGCAAGAGGTCCTCACCTACATACAAAGTCTGCATAATGCGCAGAATTGCCAAGCCGAAAGTGAACACTCATTGCATGGTTTGAACATTCGAGGTCTGTTTACATGAACATGGCAAGATATGTTTTTTCTATGTGATATTGCCCATTTGTGTCAAGTACACCTCATTCTTGCAGATGAGTATTTGGGCACCAATGAGCGATTTGGGAAGCGGTAATAGGAGGCGCTAGGGGGAGAGTTACTTGGCACAATATAAAATAATGCTGCTGCATCAAAGCTTGTCACTATAGTTGCTGCTGTGATTTGCCGTGTGTCGATTACATCTGGTAGCATTATTCCTTTTGCTGCCAGACGGACCTGTGGTGGATTACACAGCAATGCATTGCGGGCCCCTCTGGCAATGAAGAAATATGCCATCGTTATTATGAGCCCATTTGTAACAGTAAAAATGTCCCTACCACGTAATCCATCGCAGGTACCTCCATATTTACTACAACGAGCATTCTATTGTATTTTGCTAAACTAGTTTTTAATAGTAGCTGAACTAACAACGTGTTTTTTTTCTCTTCAAATTTCAGCTTGGACTGACAATAGCCATTCGATATAGTCACAGGTAAGTAATATTTTTTGTACTTGTATACAGAGTGATTATTATTATTATTATTTTATTTGTTGGTTTTTATAAAAAAAAAAGTTGCTGGAGCCCAAAGCAAAACATTATTTATACCTAAACTACGATCTATACTTTTTTGACACGTTTCCAGATTTTTTAAAATCGAGACCCTCCCAGTCAGCTTTGCAGCTCCACTCATACATTTCCTAATCGCTGTGATTTTTCTCGCTGCTTTCCTTCAGTTCACATGAATTGTCCTGTACAAACAGCGCTACATATGCTAGCATAGTATTGCACCTCCATGTTATGAGATTTCTGTCAAGTCCTATTTTCATTCTCACCTTGGTGCCGCCTGGTTCACAAAAGTCCTGCTTTCCAATGGATAATGGAATTTAAAGGACCAGGAGAAGACCATAATCTCATGGAGTTACATGGCCAGTATTGTTAATCCAAGATGAAGCCACTTGTTGGTAGAAGTGTTGAATGAAGAAGATGCTGGGTTCAGAGAAGTTCTATTGTCGTATTGCTAAACATAGAGCTGTAGCCTGACTTGCTATCCTCCGATGCCGCGATTTTTACTGCTCCGGTGCTGCGGCTACAGTTCTTGTGGCCACGAGGACAGCAAGCGGCCCAGGAGGATTACATCTGCGGGGATCCATGCTTCTGAATGGGACCCCGTGGCATTAATCCTGTTGGGCCATCTGCCGGGAGAAATACTGATACTCGCCTTGCAGATGAGCTGTGCAGACGTCTTTGCATTGCTCCGCCGGGTTCCGTGTCCCCACCTACTGAAGGTAAGCAGGGCTGTATTGTAATTCCCCCTGGATGACGTACTGCACCGACACACTTTATCCAAGCAAATACCCGGTATGTACCTGGCAGATACCTGGAATGCGCCGCTCCTCACCTCTGACAAGCCCCGTTGCATTTGCCTTCCCAGCCTGGGTTCATGCCTGGCTGATGGGCGGCTGATCTGTTAAATGATAATGATTAGGATTTAATAGGCTGCAATGCTTCGCGTGTCTACCAGATGGCATAAATTCATGAATTGTAATGCAGTATATATATATGTAGTGTGCAGTATTGCAACCAACGGGAATAAAATGCTTCAATCCCTGCCGGAAAATAACTCAATGCACTCGGGCAGAAAACAGTCACAAACCTCAATACACCCGGGTATACCCGAATTCGTGGGACTAGCCGAGCTCGAATAAAGTGTGTCGCCAGTGTAGATGCCCTTATATGGGTCTCTACATCATGAAGGGGAGGCTATATGGTCAAATTTGATCATCTGTATCAAGGGGGTTGAACAGTACATGTAACACTGTCCTGCCCCCTTGATGATCTAGATGGCCATTTATCCTACCCCTCATGGTGTAGAGACGCATACAAGGGCATCTACATCATCCAGGGGTAATTACAATACAGCCCTGCTTACCTTCAGCGAACGGGGACACAGATCCAGACGTGGAAAAGATGCAGCCTGCTGCGCAGCTCATCTGGAAGGTAAGTATGGGTATTTCTCTGACATTCAAGTGAAGGATTAACACTGCGGTTTCCCATTCAAAAGTATGAAACCCGGCAGTATTAATCCTTCTGGCTGCAATACTTGCTGTGCTTGGGGCCGTGTTGGGGCGTGGGTTTTCTTTTTCTTTTTTTCCAGTGACCAGCAGGAGGGTAAGTCTGGCTACATCTGTATGTAGGCACTGACCAGAGCTGTGAGATACTATCTTGGTTTGTTTTCTGAATATTGGCTGCAGTGTACGGAAAAATGGACCCCCTTTTAATTTTAGCTTTTTCTTTACCCAACTCTGCTACTGACTATAGATTACATTAGTGTGCATGGAAAAATAATATAAACCAACAAAATACACGAAGGGAGAATTCATCAAAGTATTTCTCTTAGTCTCCAAGGATTGGTATCAGGTGTGAACCAGGGCATTAAAAGCATTTTAAAGTGGCAATATCACCTTTTTAGTACATATATCAGCATTAGACTAATGTTAAAAATATTTAAGAATGTCGTACCTTTGTTATTGTTTTAATGATTCGCACATAAGTTAAATTATGTTTAATAGCTTCACAAATGTACTCAACCTAACCACGAAGGGCATAATAACAAAAATCAAAGAATATTTGAAATATAAAGAGAGGGTGTAAGAAGGCACTACAGCCATAAACATATAATTACTAGTAACACCAAATCCAGGTGGTGCGCCTCGGAAAATATAGATTGCAAAAAAACGCAAAGAAAATAGGCAAGAGAAATCTTCCAATAAGGACTCTCAAAAGGTGTATACAAAAATATCAAACACAAACAAAAATGGAGACAAGAATAGTATCCCAAAGATTCCCAAATCTTTGGGAGACTATTCTTGTCTCCATTTTTGTTTGTGTTTGTCAATACTATTCCTTTGCACCGGTTGCTTTGATTATTTACTTTATTTATCAATTACTGGTGAGTAGTATTTCACAAGTTATATATACAAAAATATCAAACCTAATTTATTTATCCAAATAACGACGCACACATTTCTTAATGACATTTAAAAATACATAGAAAGTGCTATGGCTAAAAATGCCACTTCTTTCATAACCTAATAACAGTATAATTAAAGGATCAGTAAGCAGTGTGTGTACTCAAAATTCCACGTGAATCTACAAATGCGTAAAATGAAGTACCGAGTACAAGATCAATTCTTGACCACAGTGGAACCATACATACATACTGTATTATTCCAGCATTAGTAACAACATTCTCTGAGTTATAGCAGTATGAGGCATCAGCTTCTCGTGTACTGTACATGTAAGTTACTGTTGGCATTTTCGACCTAGTTTTGGTACATGAGTCCTAGTAGAAGATGCAGTATGCATTATCACTCTCCAGCCGCCCTACATGATTACACAAAGCATGCCATCGCGGTCCTTCTTGTGTGGCACGGCCCACTCGTGTGAAAGGCTTTCTCTTCACGGCTCCCTGCGCGATTTCAACACTCCACCCGGAGACCTTTGTAAAGGGGGCTAAAACCGTACAGGTTGGAGTAAGTAAGTATAGTGCAGGGACTGGCTGGCAAGTTTTGGTCAAGGGCACTATATACTGTACATCTGCATGCCAGATACACGCACCGTACACACACACAGTATACATATCCACTATGTATTTCTAGGTTCTTTCACTGGCGTTTTGGTTTTAAAATATTTTTGGTGTTTTGGATCTAAAATGTTTGTTTTGGTTTGGCTGTAACTGGATTTTTGGGTGTTTTTATATTATTTTTAATTATGGGAAAAACCCCTTAAAATAAGAAGGAAATGCTAAAGTAACATCATTTTTTTTTTTTTTAACAATTTTTTTTATTTGAGAACAACAAACATTTTGCATGAATACAACAGTGTCATAGGCACATGACATGATTCTTGACTAAATAAAGCATGTTGTAGTCTCAATGAGGGTGTGTTTTCCTAAGTGGGTGGGGGTGAAGTGGGGGAAGGGTGGTGGGGGTTGGGGAAGACGTACAGGGGGTGGGGGTGCGGTCGGAGTTTCCGGGCCCCCTTCCCAACCCCCTTTTTTTGGGGGGGGGGTCTACAGCAGACCTATCCTCGTCGGGCCACTCCAGGGGCCCCAGGTGTTCCGGAACTGTGGCATTTTCTTATGTAGCATTGCCGTTAGTTTGTCCATGGACATCTCTTCATCTATTCTTCTCAGCACCGTGTTTCTTGCTGGGGCTTTGGTGTTTTTCCAAGCCGCTGCAATTGAGCATCTAGCTGCGGTTAGAATAGCTGTTATTAGTCTACTCATGGCCGGGTCTAGGTCGTCTATTGGTTTACTCAGCACAAAGGTCAGGGGGTCCAGAGGGAGAAGGAGCCCCGTGGTCTGTTGTATGAGCGCCTGAATCTTGGTCCAGTATCTCTGGATCTCCGGACATGACCACCAAATGTGGGCCATGTCCCCTTTTCGACCACATCCCCTCCAGCACAGATCAGGGGTGCCGGGGAAGATCTGGCTCAGTCTAGCCGGAGTTAGGTACCACTGAAAAAGTATTTTATATATGTTCTCTTTTATCACTGTGCAAATTGATGTCTTTGTAACCAGCTCCCAGATATCCTCCCACTCGTCCATGTCTATCTGGACGTTCAGGTCCTCAGACCACTTCAGCATATACTGGTGGATTGGGGGCACTGTTGCCGACTCCATCCCCCTATAGATCTCTGAGATCAGTCCCTTCTGATAGGAGCCTTTGCGACACAGGGATTTGAATCTGGTCAAGGGGGGGAATTTGGCGTTAGGGGCTAAGGAGAGGAGGAAGTGTCTAATTTGCAGGAACTTGAATAGGTGGAGGCCTTGGTAGTGATATTTATCTCGTAGTTCCTGGAAGGATAGTAACCCCTCGCTCTTCAGCAGATCTGCAACCAGGCTTATGCCTAGACCTTGGAATTGGTCAAATTGTTTTTTGGAGCACCCGGGCGGGAAGTGCGGGTTTCCAAAGATAGGGATAAGCTGAGATGGGGTAGCTAGCAGGCTATACTTCCCTTTGTTTTTGAGCCATACTTCCCATGTGCACCTCATTGCCCCCAGAGCGAATCTCCGTGGTCCCCTCTCCCTTCCTGCCGGGGACAAGAGGTGGGCCTGGAGGGTGGCCGGCTCGGCATGGTGGGTTTCGATTGCCAGCCAACATGTGGTGGCTGGGTCGTAGTTCCACACCACAGCCTGTTTCAGCTGGGCTGCTGAATAATTTCTGATCACGTCGGGGACCCCACCCCCTCTTGTTTTAGGGGACAACATTACTGATCTGGGTACTCTTGGGCATTTATCGTTCCAGATTAATTTGGACATTAGGGCCTGAATATTTTTTAGAGCTGCGGTGGGAACGGGGATAGGGAGTGTTTGAAAGAAATAGAGTAGTCTCGGAAGAATGTTCATCTTAATTGAGACAATTCTTCCGAACCAGAAGATCTGGAACTTTTTCCATGTCTCCAGGTCTTTTTTAATTTGGTCAAACGGGGGGGGGGGGGGGGTAGTTGTATTGGTATAGGGAACTGTATGAATTAGATATTCTAACTCCGAGATACTTAATGTGTGTGGTGCTCCATCGATATTTAAAGTTAGTGTGGAATAACCTCCTATGGCGCTGAGGATAGATGATGGAATAGAGTCTTGTGCAGTAGTTTCTTCTTGTATAAGCGCCTCAGAGAAGGAAACAAGAGATAAACAAAGAACACCACAATAGTGTATTACCCTTGAGACAATATTAAACGTGGTGGATAAGGTACAAAGAGCATTTAATAGTTAAGACAATTGTGACTACAATTGGAATAAAACATATATTGGGTTAATAAACAGTAGATTTTTCTCCTGTTGGATAAATTAGAAAAGGCTTCCAAGCGCTTGTGCTTAAGGAAGCTGTGCTGCTCCGCCGATGGTAAAAACTGAAATCCTACTCACCGTCCATGAGTAGGACATGTGCAGTGGTACAGGGTCTTTTGCCAGGAATAGCCGCTTGCTGTGGGGTGCAGAACGTCCGTTAGTGCGGGGAGATCTCCTGCAGTCCTCGTGGTCTCGCTGCCAACAGAGTTTTTTCCAAACGTCTCCTCCGCTGACGTCACCGCCTGGTGTGCACAGCTACGGAGTCCCTGGATGGCCACAAACCTTGATCAACCAAGATACCAGATCAACCTCTCAGGCAGCTCAAGGACTACCTTCATCACAGACTGTATCACAGGTTTTGTTCCACTGTTTGTATCACTGTATAATATTGATCACACAAGCGCTAATTTGCACTTGATATTTAAAGTTAGTTTGAAGGAGCTGTCATTCTTGAGTTGGAAGGGATATGTTGAGTGCCTCTGATTTGTCCATATTGGCTTTGTAATCAGAGACCGTGCCAAATTGGTGGAGTGACCTTTGGAGATTGGGGAGGGAGACATGGGGGTCTGCGAGGGTAAGTATCACGTCATCCGCGAATAGAGAAATTTTGTATTCCGTTTTGCCAATTCGAATGCCCTTAATGCTCTTATCCTCTCTTATTGTAGCCGCAAGTGGTTCGATTGTGAGGGCGAATAACAGAGGAGAGAGGGGGCAACCCTGTCTGGTCCCGTTTCTTATCTTGATTGGGTCGGAGTATCCGCCCGAGATTTTGACATGTGCTGTCGGGTTTTGGTATAGGGCTCTGACCCCCTGCAGGAAGGGACCGCTGAACCCAAATTTCAGCATTGTTTGGTTTAAGAATGACCATTTGATTCTGTTGAATGCTTTCTCTGCGTCGAGGCTAAGAATCATCGCCTTGGTTCCTCTGAGGTGCACATGGTCTATTATATCCACAATTTTGCGGGTGTTGTCAGATGCCTGTCTGCCTACCACAAAACCTACTTGGTCTATATGAATGAGTCTCGGGAGAATTGGATTGAGCCTGTTTGCCAAGATTTTGCTGTAGAGTTTGAGGTCATTGTCAGTAGGGATATTGGTCTGTAATTGCCGCAGAGGATTGGGTCCCTGCCTTCTTTTATGAATGATCGCTAGGTTTGCCGCTGTGATTGTGGCGGGGATCGGCTCTCCTTGCAGAAAGGAGTTGAACATTTCTAGGAGGTAGGGGGACAGAGTCGGCAAGAATGTTTTATAGTAAGCGTTGGAAAAGCCGCCTGGGCCGGGAGTTTTAGCTAAGTTTAGGGATCCTATTGCTCCTGACAGTTCCTCCTGGGAGATTTTTGTTTAGGTTATCTAGTTCCCCGTCTGTAAGGGATGGTAGGTTACACTGCTCTAGATAGTTCGAGATTGTTTCCAGGGATACTGGATCTTGGTCCGGGGGGTGTAAATTATAGAGGTTGGAGTAAAACTCTGCAAATTCCTGCACTGTCTCCTTCACTAAATAGGAGATTTGTCCGTTTTTAGTGCGGATTTTGGAGATTTGAGATTTGACTCGGGCTCCTCTAAATTTTGTGGCTAGGAGCTTATCCGCCTTATTGCCCTTGTCGAAAAACTTCTGTCTAGTCCATCTCAGTGCACGCTCCACCTCTTCTAGTTGTGTATGTTTGAGGGTTGCCCTGGCTAGGTTTAATTGTTTAAATATTTTTTTGGAGGCTGTGGTTTTGTGCTGCTGTTAGAGTTGAACAATTTTGTCTGTTAGTTCTTTCTGGAGTTTCAGCTTCTGTTTCTTTTTTGTAAGCCGCCACTGAGATTAGGTCTCCCCTGATGGAGGCTTTATGTGCCTCCCAGAGCATTGCCGGGGCTGAAACTGATCCCTTATTCATTTGGAAAAAAGTAGTAAGTTTTTCTTTAATAGCTCTGTTTCTGGGCAGTGGAGTAGCGAGTCATTTAACTTCCATCTATATGGATTATTCTTTACGAAGGGTATGGTGAGAGTGAGTTCAATGGGGGCGTGGTCGGACCAAGTGATTGGGCCTATGTTTGATTGGGAGGAGGCCTGGAAGATGTTGGTGCCTAGAAAGTAGTCGATCCTCGAGTAGGACTGATGAGGGGTGGAGAAGAAAGTGTAATCCCTCTGACCCTGGTGCTGAGCCCTCCATATGTCTATAAGGGAAAACGCTACCATTATGTCCCTGAATTTTTTGGCCTTCTTTTGGCCTTGGGTATGGTGGCTGGTGGGTAGATGTGCTGTGGCTGGGCCTCCTGGAGTTGCTGATTTATCCTGTGTGTGGGAGGCTACCATATTGAAGTCCCCTCCAATGATTAGCGAGGAGAGAGCTTGTTGGTCCAAGGAGTCAAGTATGTTCTGTAGGAACGAGGTGGATTAGGGTGTGTGGGTATTTTAAAGCGTATGGAGACATTTATACAGTAATGACCTTTGTTGCTGGAACATGGTTTGCATTCATTATCATTACCATCTTTTGCATTACAGGGCTGTCTATTCAGCTCTTTTTACTAGAGACCTGTGCACTGCCCTTGAGTCTTAGGACACCGGGTGGGGAGAGGGGAAGAGGGAGGTGGGGGGAGGAAGGGAGGGTGAGGGGAGAGGGAGGGAGTGGGGGGGCGTGTGGGTATTTCAAAGCATTATAGAGACACTTATACAATAATGTCTTTTGTTGCTGGAATATGGGTTACATTCATTATCATTACAGTCCTTTGCATTACACGACTGTCTATTCAGCTCTTTTAACTAGAGACCTGTGCACTGCCCTTGTGTCTTAGGACACCAGGTGGGGAGAGGGGAGGGGGGGAAGAGGGGGGCCAGGTTTTGGGGAGTCCGAGCATAACGAGGCATTTTACAGACATATATGCTGGAGAAACAGTTGTTATCGAAATGTGATTTGTGCCCCCTTATTATTACACGTCGTTGGATCCTAAGATTGTCCAAACATTTCTTTGAGTTAAATTCCTGATCGCTGCTTACTTAACTTTGAACCCCGAGTGGGGATAGAGGGGGGGTGGGGTGTAGCTTAGGCGGGGAGGCCTGAGTGTGATTATGCCCTAATCTGGATTCTTTGCTGGTCCGTTAATCCCTGCTTATGTCGCTTTTACATGCTACTGACCTGGAAGAGACTATGGGAGTGTGGTCGGGGGGGAAATAGGGGGGCGGGGTGGCTAGGGCCGGGGGGGTTTATGAGGGGGGTAAGTGATCTTGCTAGCTCTGCAGGTGTGTGCCGAGTGGGTGTTATTAGGGGTGGGGAGCCAAGTGGTCCCTGGTGAGTGGGGGGGGGGGCGACCTGCGAGTGCGCGGGGGGGAGGTTTATTCGACCTTATTCTCCCGGTCTTCTGGGAAGCGGGGCACTCGGGGGGTCACTGATGAGGTGGTGGCCGTCCATCGATGTGCGGCCCCTCTGTTTCCGCTCTTGATCGATCATCGCGGCTCTGCGAGGGGGCATCTCTGAGAGGGCGGTGAAGTGGTTGTGTTCCGTCAGCTGCCCCTTGTCGCCGGGTGGGCCTCCGAAGCCGCTGGAGGAAGCTGTGAGAGCGGAGCTGGGCCCGGTAGTGGGCCATTGGCCGGGAGACGTCTTCGACCAGGAACAAGGTAGGTCCCCAGGGATGTCACTGCGATAGTTCGGGGGGGGAGGTGTCAGGTAGGTATCGGGATGCAGAGGGGATGGGTGGATGGGAGGGTGGCGCGGTGAGTGTATGCTCTGGGGGCGAGGGAGAGGGGGGGGCGGGGAGATATGGATGGGGTGGGGGGATGGTGTGAAGGGGGGGATGGGACACCGGGGAGGGGGGGTAGATGAGAACTGATGCTTTCTGCTGGTCGTGTATCCATCTGACCAGCGTTGTTTTCTGCGTCGAGGAGGGAGGTAGTCGGACGCTCCGCCGCAGGTACTGTAGTCCTCCCTCTTAGGTTGGGGGGTGGCGGCTGAATGTCAGTCGGCGTCGTGAAGAGATGCTCGGCCGTATCGATTTCCTCTCTCCTTCACGGTCCGCGGGTGAGGGCCAAGTGGGCAGGTATGATTGTGACGGGAGCTTTGAGACAGGCTATTAATAATACACCAAAAAAATATATATATATATAACTGGGTTGAACTGGTACGAGACTTAGATATGATAAAATATAATGTATTCCTTGATAAAGGTGAACACACAAGATATACAAATAACAGGCAAAATATGGACACTCACTTAAAATGGAATGATGAAACAGTCCCATCTGGACTGGCAGTTCATACAGCAATCTTCATAATCATCAAGATACGAAAAACATGAAAGACAATAGCCATAGGCTGAGCCTGGTTCTTATACAATTATTTCCCTTTGAACACAACCTAAACCCAGCCCCTCTCATAAATCAGTGGTGAAGTTGACAGTTTTCCTCAGAGTAAAACTCCTCCCACCCAAGGACGTTTAAAAACTGCTTTTCCCTATCTAAATAACTTCAGTTCAGTAATACCTACCGGCACACGAGACATATTAATACATTCCGGCCCGCGTGACGCTCCCAATGAGACTAAATATTACCATGTAGTACTAAAATTAAGAGAGATTTTAATATCTGGCTCTTAGTATCTGTTAGGACCGGCTAAACACCAGGTGTCTGTAACCGTTAGTTGAGGGTAAGTCCCACAAATACACATATGTAACTCTTAGCATGTTCAGCCAAGGACATCTCATAATATTCTTATATTTAATAAGGTCACTCATTCTGATTTTCTCCTTGGGTAACCGCCCCCCTGGCCCCCATCAAAAAACCCTTTGAAGCAGGGACCCCTGGGTGGTGGACATTTGTCACCTGGTGCTAAATGTCACACCCAATGCCCCCAGCCTGGGTCTAGCTGTCTCTACCAGCAATATACCCTTGGCCTGCAAATTAGGTATTAACATACTGTACACTAAAAACCCCTTCTGCTTTTCACACCCAACTTCAATCAAGCCTTTTGAAGTCCAGATTTTCTGAAAAGACACCCCACAGTTGTATTTTCTTAAACTGTAGCTTATTAACCTCTTAAGCCCCAGTGTGTGTGGTGCAGACACTGGCCCAGAAACAATACATTTTTTTTTACAGGGGAATAAGCATTTGGATATTGGAACGAGGTAAAAACACATTACTGGACCTCAGTCCAGTTAACCCCTTGCTTCCCAGGTGAGGGTAGAGGGTGGCCAATTGGGGTGTAACCCCTTTAATCCCGGGCCAAATCCTCTCGATCGTCACAATGATCTCCATCGGGTATTAGCGCGTCTGAAGGCTCTGGTCTTGGTCTGGTGCGCTAGGGGCCTTTTGGTTTGCTATGCGCTCGGAGGCTCGCGGTACTTGCGCCTCATCTTGGCGCGTTGCAGCCGTGGAGGGGCCTCTGCTGTCCTGTGGTGGAGTTAACCCTAGCGCTTTGAGGAAGGAGGGAGAGTCCTCTGGCCTGGAAATAATGGTGTGATGGCGATTTTCTTAAGACGATCAATTTGAAGGGGAAGTCCCAGCGGTAAGTGATGCTGCGTTCTTTCAGTATGTTTATGAGGGGCTTGATCTCCTTCCGTCTAGCCACGGTGACCCTTGATAGGTCGCTGAAGATCTGTATTTTATTGTTGTCTATGTGAAGGTCTTCTGCTTTCCTGCTCGCAGACATAATGCGTTTTTTAGCAGAGTACATATGGAATTTGATTATCACGTCTCTGCGACGGTTTGGGTCTGCGGATTTGGGGCCAAGCGCCCCGTGAGCCCTGTCCATTTGTATATCGTGCTCCGTCAGGTCAGACACCAGGGACCGGAACAGCTTGTGGAGGTAGGGCTGGAGGATCTCAGGGGTGATTTCCTCAGGGATATTTCTTAATCGTAGGTTTTGTCTTCTATCCCTGTTTTCTTGGTCCTCGAGGGTGTCTTTAAGTTCCTCTATAACACGGCCCAATCTTATCACCTCTTCCTCTGTGCTGTTTTGTGACCCTATTATATCTCTTATTTTGTATTCTATTTTATCTGTGCGCTTCGTGAGGCCGTTGATATCAGATCTCAGGTTTTCTAGGGCTGCATTCACATCTTCCTGGACTCCTCTCCTCATCTGGAGGAATAGTGCGTCAAAGTACTGTTTGTTAAGGCCAAATTCTGGCAGTTCGCAGTTAGCTGCAACTGTGTCCTGCTCCGCGTTTGAGGCCTGCATGGCCTCTTCGGCGCCATCTTGGGAGTCGCAGTTCGGCTCCGGCAGGCGCGTTGCAGGGGTAAAGTGCTTGGTTCTGCGTTGCCTTTCCTTTGGATGGCATAGTCCCCTGTTCTTAAGTGTTTTGGGAGTTTTTTGGGAAAAGTTTGGTGGCGGTGGGTTCTATATTTGGCGATTTATCAGCGAGAGTGTTCAGGAGCTCCTCTACAACCCGACCATGCTCTGTGACGTCACCGAAAATCTCCTAAAGTAACATCTTTAAAGCACAATTTAAAAAAAAATAAGTATAAAGTCATAAAAACCACTAGGAAACTAAAATAAAACTTAAAAAAATGTAATTAAATTAAGCAATTATTTTTAGAATTGTATCTCAGAAAAAAGATTGGTCAGACGGTGGCATCTGTACCTAGTATATACCCAACAAAGGTAACCTAACAGTTGTTTATCCAACTGAAACTGATTCACTGGTATATTAGTAGAGCGTAAAGACAAGGACGATGATATCTATATGCAATCTCTTCAGCCGGGCTCCCCACCTTCACCCTGTATGGGCCAAACAGAGAAGTCCTGGGTATTCCAAATTAGGGAATCTCAAACTGCACATCCTTATTAACACACGCAATATATACTACTGTATATACAGTCATAAACACTGCACTAAGCACGATAGAGAGGGAAGAGCAGATACAGAGAGCTCCAGTGGTCTAGGGTAGAGCAGATATAGACGGCTCTGCAGCACCAGCTGATGGCGGGAATCTGTATTGCTGAAGCAGCCCCGCTCTCTTCATCCTTCTGCGAGCTCAAATGTTCGGTCCTGTGGGCAGAGGGGCAATTGCTCTCCTGCCATCAGACCAGGCCGCACACAAATAGGACAATAGGATTCCTGCTTGTTCAGCAGTGGTATTTATTAGGAGGAAGGCACACACAAAGTCAAAGCAGGCTTTGTCAATGACCGATCTTGTAGGGTTATAAGGTGGCTCAGTTGTAGTAATTTCAGTTTGCCTGTTGTACTGGTGTTACTCCAACACGAGATGCAGATGTAGGCAAAATTATTGCACCCATTATCAGCAGTAAGGCACTAAATTGAGTGATTTGCAACTTGCGCATCCATTAAATTAAATTGGGAATTGCATGAGAAATTAAAACTTGCATCAGCAGTAGCACGTTATGCAATGAGGGGCGCAATAATGTAATATACATCTGTGATAGTCCTTAACTCCTATCACGCAGACACTCAGAATTCTGAATAATTGTTTTGGTCACAGGATAATTTTTTGTTCTCCGATTGAGTTATAAATGTAATCCTGCTTGCCCGTCCCCACACGAGTTTACATTGCGTTGAACTATTTAAATGGCAAGGCTTTGGCTGCGTTTATAGTACTGGCGACTGCGACGTTGTGCAGCACCGTAGCAAGTACATACAGTCCATCGGGGGTGCCCATAGTGGGCGCGACGCCTGACGTCACGCGATTGCTGGAAGTCAAAGGATTTGGACTTCTTCAGCGATCGCGGCATGTGAGCGGTTCAGCCAACAAGGGTGAACCACTCACGGACACGCCCCCTGTCGCCTTCTGTACAGACTCCTGCACTATAACCAGGAATCGCTATTACAACGGCTTACGTCACGCGGTCACATCACCGTTGCCGTAATTATAAATGCAGCCTTAGGCCGCGACTATACTGCCGTTGATGGCGACAGGACGGGTAACGTCAACCATCGCCGTCGCCACCGGCGAATGTTATATTTCGCCAGGGGCGGCGTCGCGGATTTCCGGCCATTTGATGGTTCAAGGGCCATCGCATGAGGCGACAGCCCTTGAAAAATCAAATTTTGCCAGCTACCAGTTTTCGCGACGTCGCTCCGTCGCATTGTCGCCGTCGCGCGCACTATAAGCGATCGCCGCGGCGGCAATGCATTTGTTTTCAGGTGGCGTCGCAGTCGCCGGCATTATAAGCGCGGCCTAAGTCTTTCAACTTCTATAGTACAAAAAGAGATTTATTCACATCCATTTATAAGGCTCGCCATACAAACAAAAACATATTAAATGGTAACAAATTATAAAATTAGTCTGTACTTCTTCCCCTGGTATCTCTCAAGAAGGATCAGTGAGTGGCTTGGTGAGTAAAGACACTGACTCTTTAAAGGCACCGAGTTTGAATCAAGGGAGCCTGACTCTATCCCTGGTATCAGCTCCTTGTGACCTGGGGCAAGTCACTTTATCTCCCTGTGCCTCAGGCATCAAAAACAGAGCTTGTAAGCTCATCTGGGCAGGGACAGTGTCTGTAAAAATTCCTATGTGCTGCAATTGTGAAGCACTTTGAGCCCCATTGGGAGAAATGTAAGCAACAATCCTACATTGGGGATGTACATGTGCTTGTTTCCCTTATTGGTTACATCTCCTGCATAGCATCACGTGCCCAATCTCAAGTGGGCGCCTGTTGGGAATACACTCTGCTTTCTGAGGTCAGTGTCCCCTTACTGTATGCTTCGTTCATGCATATTGCATTGGGAGTTTACTAAGGACCTTCTTCTGGGGACAAACCGATTTGATGCTCCGGAGCTACTACTCTGAGAACTCCCAAGTACATGCTCACTCCTCTTCCCGAATAAGAACAATCTTGGGCCATTACTATAGGCGCTCACTAAATAGGGCATGTTACTTAACTGAAAACAAACAGTCAGGGCACTTTTAAAATTCATATCTATACACTTACATGTTTACAGACCCTCTGCCACAGCTCAGAGGAATCTGCTTCTAGAACATTGGGTGGAGCTATATATACCCTTCTATCTCCCTATGGTGACATCCCTGGTCACAAGACATCCTACATCACATGTTGGGGAGGGGCAATACCAGACTGATCACACCCAGTTAACCCATTAAGGCCATTAACTACTTACACTAATTAGTAGTACCCAGAGGAGTGGGGCTACCTAAATATTTGGGGTTCAAAAAAAACCCAGATTCTGTACTTACCTGGTGAATATCCATCATGGATTTTATGGATAGCAGCCTTTTGAGAAGTATACTGACGGAATGGGACATTTGGTCACGGCCGTTTTGCCGCAGACAAACGGTGTTCAGCCGCAGACAGGCCCTCTGACACAGCTGATCCGCGGCAGGAATCTCTGCTGCTGGCCGCTTCTAAGGTAAGTTTTACTTGTTACGGTAGGGGGTTAATTTAAGGTGCTTTGTAGGTTGAGGTAGGGGGTTAATTTAAGGGGTTTTAGCAGTTAGGGTAGAGGATTAACATTTGGGCTTTTAGTGGTTAGGGTAGAGGCTTGGGGTAAGGGGTTTTAGGCTAACATGTAATGGTTATTAGGGTAGGGGGTAGCATTAGTATATATATACACAGCAAAACCCCGTTATAGCGCGACCCATTATAACGCGGTCTGAGCATGGCTCCCGAATTGAAAGCCTAATTTTGCCAGCTTACCTGCATCTCAAATCCTCCATTTTGCCACCTTTCGCTCTGCTCTTCCAGCTGTCCTGTCCACGTGCTCATCTCTCTCTCCTCTTCCTGCTGTCCACTTGCTCATCTCTCTCTGTCCTCGCGTGCCATCGGGTTTTTTTTTTTTTTTTTTCAAACATTCAATTCAATGCTTTATTGACTACCAGACACAGACACAAATAAACAGTAATACATTTTGTACAAAACACATGCAGGGATTGAACTCGGGACCTTCTGATACCAATGCCTTGCCTCTTACCTCTACACCATAGGCTTGGTGTGACTAAACATAACCTATAAATATATTTATCCTCTACAACACAGTGCCACAGGTTACATGTCAATGTTAAATCTTAAGTCTATTTCTAGCTGTTTATGACATCACACAGCTCCTGTGGTCTAGTGGTAGAACTCTTGCCAACATATGAAAGGGTCCTGGGTTCAATTCCTGTATGAAATGGTATAATTAACTTTTTTAATAAATTATTATTTTAATTATATTGTTTAATTTATAAATATATAATTCTTTATTATTCTTTATTAAGTAATAATTATTCATTAATCAATAATGATGTATTAATAATAATTCATTATTAATCATTCTTTATGATTAGTTATGTATTATTAATAAGTATGATTATTAATTATTATTAACAGTTAATTTCCCAGAATCCCTTGCTGCAGTGGAAGCGCTGTATGCTGGGTGACAATGGGGAAAGACAGGGTTGCAGACCTGTCTAAGACATGCAAATGAGCATACAGTAATATTTACAGTTGCTATATATATATATGTATGTATGTATATATATATATATATATATATATATATATAGTGTGTGTGTTGTGTACGTGGGAGGGGTGTGGTTTCATCCAGCTACTGCCTCGTGTGATGGCAATATGTGAGGCTGAGTAAACATGTGACTGACAAGCACTCCCCGTTCAGTCTCGTATGAAAATAAATTGTTCTGA
>NC_134486.1:106049556-106119556 GCF_040206685.1 Ascaphus truei
AAAATAACTATTATCCAGATAGGGATAATAGATTATTTGCCCATTATTAAACGCATTAACTAGCATAATAAAATAAATAAAGTTCTACTGACCTCATCAATATGAATCCCCCTCGACAGCAAAATCCGTGTCCTCCGTTGCCAACAAAATACATAGCCAATACAGTGCAATTACATTCTGATATCAATTAACCCCTTAATCACCTTATTGGATAATAACCGCAAAGGTCTCACATGGTACGGTAGCCAATCAGAGCGTGGGAACTACATCCCTACTCTGATTGGCTCTAGTAGACCATGTGACAGAGGCTTTGAGGAGAACGGATTTGACGTCATTCAAGCCTGTCACATGGTACTAGAGCCAATCACAGTTGGGATGTAGTTCCCACGCTCCGATTGGCTACCGTACCATGTGAAGCCGGCCATCTTTCTTTTCATGACGTCGTCTTAATGGCAATTGAAGCACAGCCATTCTGATTGGCTGGTGTCATTGCCTTTAAATGACGTCATCATTTTTTTTCCATCCAAATCACATGGTTTTCACGGCCCAATTAGGGGCGTAGGAACCATATGATGATAATGTGACATCATAGGCCTATAAAAGCCTATGTCGTCTCATTTTGAAGGCAGATGCTGAGGAGGACGGACCTCCGGAAGGAAGAAGAGGACCAGTGCGTGGCAGCAGATGGGAACAGGGAGATAAGCTGCGCCTCTAAGGAACATGTACAATAAAAATATATGTGCTATAACGATATGATGTAAATGTCTAAATTACATAAGCAATACATATATACACATATAGTAATAATGTGGACCTATAATGATATCAGGCCCACAAAAACATGAACAATAAAATAATATAAAAGCAAAAAAGGATAAACCAGTCCTCAAATAGTCCAATGAAAAGTATAGGTGCTGGTATGCAGGGTCTCCGGCAGCTCTCAGTATGGACCAACCATGTCCATAAGGTATCTAAAGAGAAAAAAAGGAAAAAAAGAGAAGAGAGCGCACGCCCATAGCGTATAAAAGTTTTAATGAAGGGGGGAGGGGGAGAGAAGGGGGTAAAAAACGCACTTACAAAAAATGCATTAAAATCAAGCATATGTGATATACATAATCACCACCATCCGGTTTAGCTGAGACTCTTGGGGCACTCCTAAGCTCCGTTGGTAAGGGGCAACGTCACTGCAGATTCCAGGGCTGGTAGCACCATCCGGTCAAACTGCAGGCTTCAGGGGCCGTCCCAGGCTCCGTTGGTAGTGGAGCACCGTCCCAGCAGATTCACAAAGCAGGTAGGCTATGAAAATGTCCAAGAACGAGGTCCCGTATAATGCTGCCTCTAGCACTCGTGCCTGGATCAATACGCTCCAGCGCTTAGTGTGGACTCCAATGTCTCTGCGTCTGACGTCACGACGCTCCCTGACGCGTTTCGTCAGTCACGGCTAACTTTCTCAAAGGGATGTCATAAGAGGGGGAGGTCCGGTATTATATATACAACCTCAAAGTGGTAATTAAAGGAAATCTCCTCCCCTACTCAGCTGCATTCGTTTTTCGTGCTGCTACACACATATACACATTTATACTTACATAAAATACAGGTAATTAACCCTAAAAGGATCGGAGGAGAAAGCAAGATTTAACTCTAAATACCAGTCTACATCGTATTGCATTTTGGATAGATGACACATAGTATACAAAACATATACATACAAGCTCATTAATAAAAAATCATTATATAAAAAAAATCCATAGATGTATATTAGATTGATATTACACATAGACTGGCATAACATAGTTCATCAAGGCCAAATTCATCAAGACAAAAGTCCTAAAGGGATAAACCAGAAGGAAACATTCAGCCCAGGAAGAAGACCCCCAGAAGACCCCAGAAGACCCCAGAAGAACAAGAAATAAAACGGAAGAACACAGATGAAGATCGTTCTGACGTTTTGAATTAAAAAAAAAAAGTCTTGGTTTATTTTTTTATGGTTTGTTATTTTATTGGTTCTTGCTGCTGTGCGTGGATTGATTGGAGAGCTTGGTGTTCAACGGGAGTCGGTGAGTGGGGCAGCTAATGGTAAGTGAACAAAATAAATGTAATTTTTTTTAAACTTTAACTGTTTTTTGTAATGTCTAATATGTGATACAATTTTTTTCCATTCTCATTTTTTGCCACTGTATGTATGTATGTATGTATGTATGTATGTATGTATGTATGTATGTATGTATGTCTCTAACGATAGATACATACAGGGTAAGAAATGATTTGTTTGGAAATGCTTGTTTTGAACTATTTCAATGTAATTTGATATGCTGCTATTCTTAAATGTGTGTAATTTTATTTTTAATTAGATAGATGTAATTTATGGTGTTCTATGCTGTACTTTAGGTCAGGGTGAGGCTTGCTTTGTTATAGTGTGTTTTTTTTGGTACTTCTATTTTGTCAGTTGTTTTGGGATTTGATTCATTAATGGTAATTTATTTCGGTTGCCTTGCTTGGTTTAAATAGTATACTTGTTTGGATTTCAGTGTATTTTCTTTTGAATATTTTATTGTTAACATTGATTGGCAGAGTGTACATGGTGCACAGATTTTATGCATCATGTATACAATGTAAATTCAATGTTTTGATTGGCATTTGATGCTTTTGATTGGCAGATGAGAATGATTTTAATAGGAAATAGGATTTTGTTAGACTGTGGCTGATATGGAGAAGTGGTATTTTTATTTGTGCATGCTTTTGTTAACCCTTAAACATTTAATTGTATATTGGTTCATCATGTGTATATATATATATATATATATATATATATATATATATATATATATATATATATATATATATATATATGTGTGTACAGTGTTCGACAATTAATGTTAATCACACGCCCGTAGCGAGTGGATTTAGGCCACTGGCGAGTCGTTCTGCGTCTCTATTAATTTTCCCCTGCTCGCGCCAAAATTTTCCATTTTTAAAATAAATAAATAAATAAATAATTCCTCTCGATCAATGACCGAGATCCCCTGAGGCTCCCAAGATGGCCACCGACCGCACGTGGACCGCCTGGAGGGATGCCGAGGGCGGGGCATTAAAATGCCGGGCCGCAGGGGATTGGATGGGATGCCAGAGGCAGGTCTTTGACAAAAAAAAAAAACAGTCGCAGGGCATGGCCACGTGGCTTCCCGCTCTCCTCTGCCTTCCCTCCCCCGGCTCCTCTTCCCTCGGCTCCCCGGTTCTGCCTCACTCCGGCTCCTCGGCCCTCCTTCTGGTTCCTGGCACTCCTTCCCCAGGCACCCCGGCACTCCCTCCCCCCGCTCTCCCTCGGCACCCCGGTTCTGCTGCTCCCCGGCCCTCCCTCCAGTCCCGGCCCTCCCTCCGGTCCCAGCACTCCCTCCCCCCAGCTCGCTCTCCCAACCCAGAGCCCGCTCACAGCCGCTCGCTAGCAGTGCGGCACCTGCTGCTAGTGAGCGCGTGCCTCCGCCGAACCAGCCGCCTCCGCTGAACCCGCAGCTACCTGAGGTAGGATGCAGAGGGGGGAGATCGGAGATGCATTGGGGGGGCGGATGGGAGATGCAGAGGGGGGGCAGATGGGAGATGCAGAGGGGGGGAGAGAGATGGGAGATGCAGGGGGAGAGAGAGATGGGAGATGCAGGGGGGGAGAGAGATGAGAGATGCAAGGGGGGAGAGAGATGAGAGATGCAGGGGGAGAGAGATGAGAGATGCAGGGGGGGAGAGAGATGGGAGATGCAGGAGGGGAGAGAGATGGGAGATGCAGGGGGGGGAAGAGATGGGAGATGCAGGGGGGGAGAGAGATGGGAGATGCAGGGGGGGAGAGAGATGGGAGATGCAGGGGGAGAGAGAAAGAGATGGGAGATGCAGGGGGGGGAGAGAAAGATGGGAGATGCAGGGGGGGAGAGAAAGATGGGAGATGCAGGGGGGAGAGAAAGAAATGGGAGATGCACTCAATCACCCCGCCACACAGCCCAATCAACCCTCTGTCTCTCACCCCCTGTCTCTCACCCCCTCTGTCTCTCACCCCCTCTCTCTCTCACCCCTTCTCTCTCTCTCACCCCCCTCTCTCTCTCACCCCCCCTGTCTCTCTCTCACCCCCCCTGTCTCTCTCTCACCCCCATGTCTCTCTCTCACCCCCCTGTCTCTCTCTCACCCCCCCTGTCTCTCTCTCACCCCCCCTGTCTCTCTCTCACCCTCTCTCTCTCACCCCCTCTCTCTCTCTCACACCCTCTCTCTCTCTCTCTCCCCCCCTCTCTCTCTCACCCCCTCTCTCTCACCCCCCCTTTCTCTCTCTCTCACCCCCTATCTCTCTCTCTCTCACCCCCTCTCTCTCTCTCTCTCATCCCCTCTCTCTCTCTCACCCCCTCTCTCTCTCTCTCTCTCTCTCTCTCTCTCACACACCCCTCTCTCTCTCTCACCCCCCTCTCTCTCTCTCTCCCCCCTCTCTCTCTCTCTCTCACCCCCCCCTCTCTCTCTCTCTCCCCCTCTCTCTCTCTCACCCCCCCTCTCTCTCTCTCTCTCTCTCTCATCCCCTCTCTCTCTCTCTCATCCCCTCTCTCTCTCTTTCTCTCACCCCCCCTCTCTCTCTCTCTCTCTCACCCCCTTTCTCTCTCTCACCCCTCTCTGTGTCTGTGTCACACTCTGTTTCTGGATCTCTTATTTACCCTATATATCTTAACTGCCCTATACTACACCAAAATAACATATACTGCTTTCTTCCAGATCTGACTCAAGCTTCACACGTGTCAGGAATCCGCTCCGCGGGTTACTGGTTACCTTACCTTGCAGACCGGTGCAGTTCTGGAACAGCTCTCCTGATGTTTGCTGCAGCCTGGATTCACTCACCAAAGCTATACACACTCCCTCTGGTATCTACTGCAGCTGTGCAGCCTATTATGCAACCTAGACTTGCATTCATTCATTGGAGCAATGCCTTCACGCCCCTGCTGGGGATTGGCCTGCTGGCCTTTAAGTATTGCCTTCCCCATAGTGCTCCTGGCCGAGCATAGTCCTTACCGGATGTCACCAACTGTTCTGCCACAAGCTCTTGCTTGTTCTCTTGTGCTGAAGCGGAGGTTTCCCTTGCGTCCTTCAGCTTCCTGTTCTCCTGTGCTGAAGCAGAGGTTTCGTCCCTGCGTCCGTCAGCTTCTGTTCTCCTGTGCTGAAGCAGAGGTTTCGTCCCTGCGTCCTTCAGCCTCCTGGATTCCTGCACTGAAGCGGAGGTTTCATCCCTGCGTCCTTCAGCCTCCTGGATTCCTGCACTGAAGCGGAGGTTTCGCCCCTGCGTCCTTCAGTCTCCTGGATTCCTACACTGAAGCGGAGGTCTCCCTGTGTATCTACAGCTTCCTGGTTCCTGGGGCCTACTCTTTCCCTAATCTAGAGAGGCCGTGTCCTGGTTCCTGCGCTGCTACAGAGGATTCCCTAGCCCGCTCAGGACTCTTGCGCTGTAGCGCTGGTTTAACCGTGCAGCTAGGCGGTGTGTAAATCTGGTCTGTCTTCCACCTCCTGAGACCAGTACCATGGGCCATGGTCGCTGCACGCGCAGAGAACCCCCCCGCGCTCATAAGCCGAAGCGGGGTTCTCCTGACTCCCTGTTGCCGAACTCTTGCTTGGACAATGTTTATTCTGACGTCTCCTATCCTGACCCTGGCTTGTACAACGACGATGCTGTCTTCTCCAATCCAGACCCTGCTACGTACGACTATGAACTGCGCAATCCGGATCAGCCTGCGAGGTTTAAGGTCGGTGCTTTTACAACCCTACCTCAGCCACGCGGTCCGACCCGAGTTTGTGGCGAGCACAACCGTGACAGTATGCTCGGCCCCACAAACTCGGACCGTCCTGTGGTGAGGGTTGGTAAGTTTCTGTCTGAACTCCTGTCCCGGCCCGTAGGCCAGTCCCAGTACCTATGCGAAATACTACCTCAAATGGGAGATCCGTTTATGTTTGAAGGTTTAACCCCTTTGCAAAAAAAATGCCGTAAAGATCTCTTTTTGAAGGCTTATCGCCTCAAGTACTTAAAACAGCTTCTGGCCGCTAGTATTCTCTTCCCTGATTCCCCTTTGTCCTGGATAATGTGAATCCTGTGAAACTGGCCACCGCCTGTGATACACTCCATGCCCTGGCCTTATCATTGGACATTTACGTAGTACCAGAGGATCCTCTCCTCATGTTTGCTCACGTACAAAAGATACTCTGCATACTTTCCAAAACATTGGACATTTGCATAATAGAACAGGATTCCCTCCTCGCCAGCTGCGCTGACGCTTGGCGGTCCCGCTCTGCTGCCAGTCCTGTTGCTAAACCTGGGAGCATACCTTCCTCTCCAGATGACAAAACTGTCCCACTAGCATTGCTCTCCAACGTAGTTACTACCACGGTCCCTAGCCCTGATTGTTCGCCCGGGTGCCCTGATTCCAATGATATGTCTACTGTAACCCCAACCAAACAGGCCTGTGCGCTTTCCCCGTCTGAGAAAGAATCCCTAAGTTCTGTTCCCAGGGTCAGTTCTGTATTAACCCCTGTGGGGCAGTTCTCTGAGTTTCCTTTTGCTATTCCCTGTTCTCTGCCAGCTAAGGTCACGCCCCTAGCACCAGAAGAGAGATCCCTAGTCTTCCCCAATTCAG
The DNA here is from genome assembly GCF_040206685.1 of Ascaphus truei. NCBI lineage: Eukaryota > Metazoa > Chordata > Amphibia > Anura > Ascaphidae > Ascaphus > Ascaphus truei. Next base: position 106,056,195 of record NC_134486.1, read on the forward strand.
AGAGAGGTCTAGCTATGTTTTACTCTCAGGTATGGTCTGAATTAACCCTGTAAATTCTTGCTGCCTCCAAGTTAATGCCTTTGTTTTAGCCTCAGAGAATGAGTCCACAAGTCAGACAGCAGAGGTTGCATTGAAGGAGCCCCTAACCTTAAGGATTCCTTAGAAATTCTTTGCTATAAATCCCCTGCTTCAGCTCAAGTTTCTGCAGTTTCACCTCCGGAGACTTCAGCTAAAGTTCTGGTTCCTGTAAAATGTATTCAGGAGTCAGGGTTTCCCCTAAGCTTAGCCACAGAGTTCCTCCTCCCGGGTATTTCACTGAACCAGTCTGTCGCCCAGAGAGCGGTGATCCCTGCTTCAGTGCATAGTTCCCACATTGTGGAATCTGCAGTCATTTTTGGTTTCCCAGACATTCCTTACCAAATACCTACTTCAGAGACCAGTACAGTTAGGTTTAAACCCCGTGTACTGTCTGGGTGCTCCTCTTCACTAAGCTTAGGATTAAACGCATACAGTAGTCTATATGTCTCTCCTGGGGTTCATGTTGTATTCCCAGGAGGGTTTGCCGACACACGGCTTTCTCTCAAAAGTGACGCTTTTTCATTTATACTAGTAAGAAGCCTGCACACTGGTTCCCCTCTCCCTGAATTGTGTCTTACTGGCCCTGAGACTCTGAGAGGTAATGATTTTCCTTCAGATTCTGAATCTCTTCCTACAATGGTTAGCCTGACTGGGGGCCCCCCTGATTTCTCTGTCCAGGCTAATCCTTCAGGGTTCAGCATATCTGTAGTCACTCCCTTAGTACTGTCTGAGGTCACCATGCATATATTACAAGTCTTAGGGTTTAAATCTGAGCTATTTAGCTGTCCTGCCTTTGCTGAGACCCAGTCCCTCAGTGCTGTGTCTAAAAATGCCCCAGCAAACATGGGCTTACTCTGGGAGGAGATTATAGCTCCTGTCTTAAAGGGTATTTTTTCTCACATGTCCAGCAAATCTAGAACCTCTGTAATTGTTTCTAAGTCACTTATCAATACATCTGATTTTTTCTCTAATCAAACCCAGACACCCTTACTATCTGTTAGGAGTCCTGGGATCAGAGATTTTGCACTAGAAAACACACCTATTCCTGGTTGTGTCAGGTTAGGCACCCCTGTGGTTAGGGCCATTGCAGTTTCAGAGAAAACTCCTTGTACTCCCAAGGTGCCTGTCATTAAGAGTTTTCATAAGTCATACTTGCTGCTTGTTGATTCTCAGGTCTCTGTCACTGAGGTACAGATTTCAGCTTCTGATGTTAGCTTCCCTCCCGCCACTACCCTGGCTCTGCCTTTTTCTCAAGTTCCTGATAGGAAAATTCCAAGGTCTATTCCTGATTCACTGACAATACTATCTTCCAATGAAGATTTCCCAGTATTGGAGAGCTCTACTGTTGTTTGCTTATCTGCTCCTGCTAAACCATGGTTTGGGGCCTCGGATTTTTCAGTTGCCCCTGTTATTTCCTCTCAGTTGGAAATACTCTGTATGTATCCCAAGATTTCGGTCCCTATGCCTGGTTTACTGCATGCCTTGTCACCTTCCATACCAATACCGGGAGAAGCTTCCAACCAGCCTATACCCTTACTAACCATTACCTGGGAGCCTTCTAGAGGAAAAATTCCTCGCAAATTCCAACATACAGTGGTCAGCCAAGACTTTTTCTGTTACAAAGTCCCTCCTGGTATATTCGATCAACTAGCAGGGCCGCTGATCCTAGATTCCGATTCCTTTATTAAGGACTGGGCTTTCAGTGGGGGTCCTTCTTCCGTTTCTGCTCTGGAGCCCTCTGATTCTTCACAGCCCTGGATTTCCAAGACATTTTGCGAGGCGAGCCATGTACCAAGGATGTTTCTTCCATCTATCTCATATCCTAGAACTGTACTCACCAAAGAACTGCTCGTTTACGGATGTTCTTTCCACCTAAGGAATTTTAGGAACAACTCAATGTCCCCAAGACCCATGGATGACCCTGTCTGGCCGCAGTTCTCACCGGGGGGTGGGAGTACACTAAGGGTTAACCACGAGTCCCTGGACCACGACTCTAACCCCAATCCTAGACGGTTCAGCAACAATTCCCAGTCCTCCAACTCTATGAGTGTTCATGTTCGCCCGGAGGTCTCACGTGAAGGGGGGGATACTGTCAGGAATCCGCTCCGCGGGTTACTGGTTACCTTACCTTGCAGACCGGTGCAGTTCTGGAACAGCTCTCCTGATGTTTGCTGCAGCCTGGATTCACTCACCAAAGCTATACACACTCCCTCTGGTATCTACTGCAGCTGTGCAGCCTATTATGCAACCTAGACTTGCATTCATTCATTGGAGCAATGCCTTCACACCCCTGCTGGGGATTGGCCTGCTGGCCTTTAAGTATTGCCTTCCCATAGTGCTCCTGGCCGAGCATAGTCCTTACCGGATGTCACCAACTGTTCTGCCACAAGCTCTTGCTTGTTCTCTTGTGCTGAAGCGGAGGTTTCCCTTGCGTCCTTCAGCTTCCTGTTCTCCTGTGCTGAAGCAGAGGTTTCGTCCCTGCGTCCGTCAGCTTCCTGTTCTCCTGTGCTGAAGCAGAGGTTTCGTCCCTGCGTCCTTCAGCCTCCTGGATTCCTGCACTGAAGCGGAGGTTTCGTCCCTGCGTCCTTCGGCCTCCTGGATTCCTGCACTGAAGCGGAGGTTTCGCCCCTGCGTCCTTCAGTCTCCTGGATTCCTACACTGAAGCGGAGGTCTCCCTGTGTATCTACAGCTTCCTGGTTCCTGGGGCCTACTCTTTCCCTAATCTAGAGAGGCCGTGTCCTGGTTCCTGCGCTGCTACAGAGGATTCCCTAGCCCGCTCAGGACTCTTGCGCTGTAGCGCTGGTTTAACCGTGCAGCTAGGCGGTGTGTAAATCTGGTCTGTCTTCCACCTCCTGAGACCAGTACCATGGGCCATGGTCGCCGCACGCGCAGAGAACCCCCCCGCGCTCATAAGCCGAAGCGGGGTTCTCCTGACTCCCTTTTGCCGAACTCTTGCTTGGACAATGTTTATTCTGACGTCTCCTATCCTGACCCTGGCTTGTACAACGACGATGCTGTCTTCTCCAATCCAGACCCTGCTACGTACGACTATGAACTGCGCAATCCGGATCAGCCTGCGAGGTTTAAGGTCGGTGCTTTTACAACCCTACCTCAGCCACGCGGTCCGACCCGAGTTTGTGGCGAGCACAACCGTGACAACACGGAAGACATTGGAACCCCCCCTAACCCAGAAGACAGGTAATAAACACCTCCCCTCCAATGTATAACATTGCGGGAATGAGGGTACCTGGACATTGAGGGACTGCGGATCAGGTAAGATCCCAGGCGGGATTACTGCTTTAGATATTGTGAAGCGGGGACATCCAGACACTGGTTAAGGACACACACACACATAACAAGGACTAATTGTAGTATAATGTAATACAATAAATACATTTATGTCAAAAACGAATGTTGTTCTGACTAGGAATTTATTAACTGTATTTTATTTTTCTATTTTATTTTAAAGCGGGTTGGGGGCGGGACTAGGGGCGGGGTTGGGTGGGACTAGGTGTCGAGTAGATTTTTTTGGTTGGGCGAGTAGATTTTTGGGTGATTTGTCGAACACTGTATATGTATGTATATATATAATATATGTATATATATATATATATATATATATATATATATATATATATATATATATATATTTGCATGATGAAGCCACTGTACAAATGAATGGGTGAAGGGTGGGTATCAGGCCAGGGTGGCTTGACCCCTTAATTACCTTTGCGGTTATTATCCGATAAGGTGATTAAGGGGTTAATTGATATCAGAATGTAATTGCAATGTATTGGCTATGTATTTTGTTTGCAACGGAGGACACGGATTTTGCTGGCGAGGGGGCTTCTTATTGATGAGGTCAGTAGAACTGTATTTATTTTATTATGCTACTTAATGTGGTTAATAATGGGAAAATTAACTATTATCCCTATCTGGATAATAGTTATTTTGCACATTATTGTACTGTATGTGTTGGGGGGGGGATTGATGTATTTAATGTATAGGACATGTTTATTTTCTTTACATACAGGGTTGTTTCCTCAGGTCTGCGGGGGACCTATGGAGACCACCTGCGGTCTCCTCTGGCGTCTCACGGGTAAACGGCTGCCGGGACCACGGGGGACACCTGCGGGGAAGAACCGGTGGCCCCACATCTGTGGGGGCACCGCGGACACGTAGGGACCACCCGAGGACCCCCAGACCCCTGTGGGAACCACCATAGGCCCCTCGGACACCTGTGGGTCTGACCCGGGGCCCCCCAGACATCCGCAGGCCTACCCGTGGGGACCCCATTGTGGCCCACGGTAACCCGCGGAGACCACCTGGTAGACCACGGCGCCTGGCGGAGACCACCCGTAGGCCTCTAGACCCTGTTTGAAACATGGTGCCAGGCTACTGTAGGTTTGTGAGGTGACCCGTTAGGCCCACTGGGGACTCCCATGGGCCTGGGGTATTAACCCTGTATGTAAAATAATAAATCGTGTATTTATGGGGGGGCACAGGGGGTGGGTTATGTATTTAATAAATATAATGATGTTTATTGTGGGGCTGTGTATTGTTTTTATTGTGGGTACTGTGGGTGGGGGAAAGGAGTATTGGCACCAAGGGTATGTGGGTAGGCCTCCCGGCTGGGTATTGGGTGAGTGAGGGTGGTTAGGCCTCACAGGGTTGGGGGGTAGTGGGGGAGGGTATTTAGGCCTCCCGAGTGGTGGGTGAGGATGGGTTAACCCCTTAATGACTGTAGCGGTTAATAACCGCCATGGTGATTAAGGGGTTAGGGGACATTACATTGGCTGTTTTTATTCTTGTTTATGTTTTGCAGCATCGGAGGGGGCATGGACGATGATGAAGATGAGGATGGCCTTCATCGTGGCAGCCGGACATGGGTGAGTGCAATATGTATTTAATGTATTTATTGTTCTTTATGTATTTAAAATGGGCACATTCACTATTATCCATATGTGGATAATAGTAATTTTGCACATTACTGTACTGTACTGTACTGTATGTGTTGGGGGGGGGGAGGGTGTATTTATTGTAAAGTATTTGTGTTGTTGGATTTTTGGGGGGGGCACAGAATTGGCACTGCAGGCCTGCGGGGAACACCCGAGGGCAACCGCCGGCCTCTAGTATCATTGCTGTGCATCCCAAAAATTTAATATATGTAATGGGGGTATAGGGGTTGTTGGGGGTATAGGGGTTGTTGGGGGCACAGGGGGTGTATGTTGTTTATTGCAATGTTTATTGGGGGCAATTGTCCACAATAAACATGCTATTATGCCTTAACCCCTTCATTGCCTTAGCGTCTATCCGCTATGGTAATGAAGCAGCATTAATGTATTTTAAGAATATTGTGCGGGAGCAGGGGGTCCCCTGAGCTGAACCGCATTGATTTGTGGCTCAGGGACCTCCTGCTTCCTGAGTTACAGGCCCCGGTATGGGGCATCGCAGGCCAATGTCGCCGCCATCTTTATAGCGTCCAAGACGCGACGTGGGCTCTGTAAAGAGGGCGGCGACACTGGCACCCGATGACACATACCGGGGCCTGTAACTCAGGAAGCAGGGGGTCCCTGATCCACAAATCAATGCGGTTCAGCTCAGGGAACCCCCTGCTCCCGTACACTATTATTAAAAATACATTAATGCTGCTTCATTACCATAGCAAATAGCCGCAAAGGTAAGAAATGATTGTTTATTTATATGTGTGTTTTACTCATAGTGTAGATGTGCAGAGGGTCTCCGGAGCTGAACCGCTTTGGTTTTAGGTCCGGGGACCCCCTGCTTCCCGAGATACAGGCCACTTTATGGGTGCCGGTATCCCTCTGCTTTGTTTACATTCCGCAGTCACGTGATCGGGACATTTAAATACAGAAGGATACCGGCACCTCATAAAGGGGCCTGTATCTCGGGAAGAAGGGGGTCCCCGGTCCTGAAACCAATGCGGTTCAGCTCCGGAGACCCCCTGCACATCTACACTATGAATAAAAATTGTTTAGAAAGACTTTTTATTTTGCCGATGTTTGCGCAGAGAGAGTGGCGGATCTCTCTCTGCTGACATCTCGGCAGGGGATGGCGTATCGCCAGGTTATCGAAAGACAGACTTTCTCGCCACTGGCTACTCGGTGTTTTGCTTTCGCAGTGATTCGCCAGGGATTCGGCCCTTCCTGAATACTGCGAGGGCAAATCGCCAAAATAATGCCGATATTGAACCCCTGCCGAGAGCACTTTTTCGGCGCTTACTGCATGAGGCCCTAGGTAACTAAAGTAAACTGCAAGAAACTGCAGCCCGACATGCAAATAGCAATGTAGCATGGGACAATTAAATAAACAAGGGGCAAATTGTGCAAAGGGAATACAAGATAAAAACAAGAAGGTCCGAAGAACTGTAAGCCTGATAAAAATGAAAAGTCGCAGCACTGTGGAAAATGAATAACCTGAGTCCTGACCTTTAAACAGAAAGCTGGCAAGCAAAAATCTAATAGACTGGGTAGGGTTTTATACCCAAACTAAAATGACAGCTGACCTCATTGACTGTTCTAGTTCTTACCAGTTCTGGACCTGAATCTTACTCCTCTGTGCACACTTACAGGTGTACGAGAAGTACTGTGGAAGGGAATTATGACAGGGAGAGAGCTGGGGGCGAGTGGGAGAGTGGTGGGGGGGTGAGAGTTATAGTGGGGGAGAGAGAGTGGTGGGGGTGGAAGAGAGTGGTGGGGTGGGTGGGAGATTGAGCGGTGGGGGTGTGCGAGTTAGAGTGGGGGGTGGGAGAGAGTGATGGAGGGTGGGAGATTGGGGTAGGAGAGAGTGGAGGGGTTGGGAGAGAGATGTGGGGGGTTTGAGAGAGGGGGGAGTTGGGAGAGAGAGAGGGGGCTGGGAGAGAGAGAAGTGGGAGAGTTGGAGAGAGTGTGGGGAATGGAGAGAGAGGTGGGGAGGAGAGGGGGAGAGAGAGGTGGGGCATGGGAGGAGAGATGGGGAAGAGAATGATGTGGGGGTGTGAAAGAGGGAGATGTGGGGGGAGAGAGGAGGGGGTTTGGGAGAAAGAGAGAGGTGGGAACATGATTATACGCTGCACGAACAAGTACCGCCCCTCAATGGGGCTGGGCCCAGTATGTGCCTTCCGCGCATTTGGCAGCCGAACTGTACGACAAGTTTTTCAAATGACAGCAAAATCGTGTTTAGAACTTGCGATGGGTGGCCACGCCCCCCACGGCCGTTCGGCCAATGAGGGTGAACCATCCATGTGAGGTCATGGCCACGCCCCTGCAAAACCCCGCCACGCTCCCCCGTTGCAATCTCCTGCATCTGCCACAGATTGGAGTGAAGCGCTCTGCACGTCTGTCCGTCCCCCGTCCCCCACCCCCTCTACCCTCCCCCCGCCGGGCACTCGTGCTGCAGTGCAAGAATGGGACCGCATCCTAATCCTGGGCCCTGGGAAAGCTGTCTGCAGCCCTGCTAGCAATTGTACAGGATATTGCATGGTGTTCATTTGTGCTCCCATTATGCAGCTCAATTAATAATAATGTATGTTTTGAAGAAACTCATAACTGAGTTTGTGAGTCATATGATTAAAAAAACGAACCAATTTAAAATCTGAGTTTAAAACTGCTCTGTTTTTCAAACAAAATATGTTTTATAATTATGCCAGACTTTGCTTTCACAAATTATTCAATGACTGCTTTGTTATTACAGTGTGACTTGCTTAAAACACATGAATAATAGTTTCTTGTCATCACCATTCACAGATATTAAGGAAGCCATAATTATAAATATAATTATGTTATTGCACCTATTTCTTGGAAATGAGACTCGCCTTCAAAAAGTGTACATTTTTATTAACTGCACTAATTATGTGGTTGCAAGTGTTTTCCTGTTTCTTGGAAATGAGACACACTTTCAGAAAGTGTAATTGCAAGTTTTAATTTCAGAATTTATTAAACAGAATTCTCTAAGAGCGCTGTAAAAATATAAATTGAAAATAAACTAACCCAAAAGAGAGGACAACCCAAATCTCTGTAATGTTTGTGATCACTGCGACAGTAGAACCAGCCTGGTGAGCATATTAAAGGTTAAGCCTGCTGGTTGCCTGTACCCATCTAGATTGCTGCCTATGTTTTAGGCTCATATGACCATCTTATTGTAGTCAAAATGGCTGACAATGTGTATTTCTATGTTTCCCCCTTGTTGGCAGTTTATTCCCCATGTGTATTTTACTGTTGTTTATTTGTAAGGCTCCATTGTGTGGTGGGCTGGAAACCTACTCAGTCCGGCCAGCACACAATGAAGTCTTTAGCTGTAATCTTACTTTGGCTAGGTGAAGTGCTTGGGATCACTGGGGAAGAGAGGAAGGGTGTGGACTCAGGTCGGGGAACATATACTTCAAAAGTGGAGCCATTATTCACCCCTGACTGTGAGGCATCTGTTTCTGTTTGGAGATATTATGCTGAAACTGGAAACCAAGGCCTGGATTCTAGCTCCACTGCGTCAATACCCATTGGTCAATTTGAATTTCCCACTCTCCTTAAGCCCACCTCTATGGACTGTCCTAATGCGTTGTCACCTGCCACGGCCCTGATTTGTCCATCTTATGCAAGCCTTTGCTCTCTGATTGGCCAGTGAAGACAATTGCTTCCCTGATTGGTCAGCACCCCTCCCATGGTTTCAGACAGAGGCCGGGAAAGTATGTAAATCGATGCCGATCAGAGCTCCACAGATATTCTGAAGTTTATAGCTAGTCTTGGTGATAGAGACTAGCGGGAAATTTGAACCTGCAAGAGAACAGCTGTCAACCCAAGGTACTGGGATACTCTAAGGCTGATGTATCGTGAAAAACAGCCTGAGTAAGCTAGCTATGGTAGAATCCAGCATCTAGTGAGTTAGGATTCCCCCCGTAACCCTCTGTTTGCTGAGTTTAAGCTTGTATTTGTGCAATATGTTGCTCCTGTTGGCTGCGGACAAAATAAACTCAGTTCATCTAACGCCTTTGTTCTGTCTGGTGCTGATTCTGGTGTAATCGTCTTGTCTTCGGTCACAATCGCCATTACAAGAATTCACGCTTGATCATTTGATATGCTCTCAATGTCATGTTTAAACGTCTGCCGTCCAACTTCACCAGCATAAAACGTGGAATTTAAATACATGATCGTTTTTGTCAGGACATATTTTACCGCTAGATGTGCAATTTTTATTTCCAGGATCATTATTGATGGCTTATAAGCCACTGAAGAAGCAATCATTAAAAGTGAGTTTCTCCATGTTATGTTGTTATAACAAACTCTCACATTACACTTTCCATCTTGTGGACATCAATGACTCAGAAATGTTGTTGAGCCGCTTGGATTCTGGTTGTAACATTAAGCAGTATTACAACTACTGTAAGTCAACCAGAGGTGCATAAAGGTGCACAGCACTGTATGCCAGAGGTGCACAGCACTATATGTCAGAGGTGCACAGCACTGTATGTAACAAGAGGACAGCACTGTACAGTATGCCAGAGGTGCACAGCACTGTATGCCAGAGGTTCACAGCACTGTATGTCAGAGGTTCACAGCACTGTATGTCAGAGGAGGATAGTACTGTATGTCAGAGGTGCACAGCACTGTATGTCAGAGGTGCACAGCACTGTATGTCAGAGGTGCACAGCACTGTATGCCAGAAGTGCACAGCACTATTTGCCAGAGGTGCACAGCACTGTACTGTATGTCAGATGTGCAGTGCAATGTATGCCAGAGTTTCACAGAACTGTATTCCAGAGGTGCAGATCACTGTATGTCAGAGGTTCACAGTACTTTGTCAGAGGTGCACAGCACTGTATGTCAGAGCTGCACAGCACTGTATGTCAGAGGTGCACAGCACTATATGTCAGAGGTGCACAGCACTGTATGTCAGAGGTGCACAGCACTATATGTCAGAGGTGCACAGCACTGTATGTACAGTAACAAGATTACAGCACTGTACAGTATGCCAGAGGTGCACAGCACTGTATGTCAGAGGTTCACAGCACTGTATGTCAGAGGAGGATAGTACTGTATGTCAGAAGTGCACAGCACTGTATGTCAGAGGTGCACAGCACTGTATGTCAGAGGTGCACAGCACTGTATGTCAGAGGTGCACAGCACTGTATGTCAGAGGAGGACAGCACTGTACAGTATGCCATAGGATCACAGCACTGTATGTCAGAGGTGCACAGCACTGTATGCCAGAGTTTCATAGCACTGTATGTCAGAGGTGCACAGCACTTTGTCAGAGGAGCACAGCACTGTATGCCAGATGTGCACAGCACTGTATGCCAAAGGTGCACAGCACTGTATGCCAAAGGTGCACAGCAATTTATGCCAGAGGTGCACAGCACTGTATTCCTGAGGTGCACAGCACTGTGTGCCAGAGGGGCACAGCACTTTATTCCAGAGGGGCACAGCACTGTTTGTCAGTCGGGCACAGCACTGTATGTCAGCGGGGCACAACACTTTGTCAGAGGTGCACAACACTGTATTCCAAAGATGCACAGCACTGTATGCCAGAAGTGCACAGCACTGTATGTCAGAGGTGCACAGCACTATATGTCAGAGGTGCACAGCACTGTATGTCAGAGGTGCACAGCACTGTATGTAACAAGAGGACAGCACTGTACAGTATGCAAGAGGTGCACAGCACTGTATGCCAGAGGTTCACAGCACTGTATGTCAGAGGTTCACAGCACTGTATGTCAGAGGAGGATAGTACTGTATGTCAGAGGTGCACAGCACTGTATGTCAGAGGTGCACAGCACTGTATGTCAGAGGAGGACAGCACTGTACAGTATGCCAGAGGATTACAGCACTGTATGCGAGAGGTTCACAGCACTGTATGTCAGAGGTGCACAGCACTGTATGCCAGAGTTTCATAGCACTGTATGTCAGAGGTGCACAGCACTTTGTCAGAGGTGCACAGCACTGTATATCAGAGGAGCACAGCACTGTATGCCAGAGGTGCACAGCACAGTATGCCAGATGTGCACAGCACTGTATGCCAAAGGTGCACAGCAATTTATGCCAGAGGTGTACAGCACTGTATGCCAAAGGTGCACAGCAATTTATGCCAGATGTGCACAGCACTGTATGCCAGAGGTGCACAGCACTGTATTCCAGAGGTGCACAGCACTGTATGCCAGAGGTGCACAGCACTGTATTCCAGAGGTGCAAAGCACTGTGTGCCAGAGGGGTACAGCACTTTATTCCAGAGGGGCACAGCACTGTTTGTCAGTGGGGCACAGCACTGTATGTCAGCGGGGCACAACACTGTATGCCAGAGGTGCAAAACACTGTATGCCAGAGGTGCACAGCACTGTATGTCACTGGGGCACAGCATTGTATGCCAGAGGTGCACAGCTTTTAATAGAAATGTTTTTTTTTAAGTATTTCAATATTATTCAGAAGTTTAAGTGATGGGGTCATACAATTGAAACCACTGAGTATCTGTTTACATCACTGAAGTAGTTGTGTGAATGTCTTTAACAGATCTAGCAAGAGAATTATGATAGCAATAAAACCCAGTTGTCACTTCCAACTTGAAGGCCCTAAGCATAGAAAACATCTTTTTTGTGTGTGTGCTGAATCTCCTCTCCCTGAATTATAGATTGCGAAGATTCTTGCCATATTTGGTACACCACAAAGTGCTGCATTTTTATTTAAAAAGAAAAAATTGACCTTCATACTGTATGTTCCACACAAAAAAAACACTACTGCAAAGGGTTCGGTTAAGGAGATTAATCTCATAATGTGCTTTTGTGTATTGGAAACATAAACAAATCATTTTATAATAACGTTTTTAAAGCAGCCAAAATCCTTTGATGGCTTCAATTGCAGTATTAACAATCTCCTCTTCGTTTAAACACCTTTTATCATGTGTTGTGACATCTTATGCTGTGATTCATGATTAGCATTAACTGGATGTAATAATACCCAACAATTCCTTTCCATTTGGAAAAGCATTATCATTGCAAACAAATGTCAATGGAATGATGTACAGCTGAACAGTGACCAAGTTTGCAAAATGTTATACATTCATATTTAATCTACCTCTCAAATATGTTTATCATTGTATAACATGTATTACACCTGCCTGTATTTGTATATGCTTTGTTGGAAGAAAGGCTAAAGATTTGCACAAAATCAATACTACAGAGAGAGTGCTGTGAGTGAAAGCAATGGACTAGATTCAATAACGTCCCGTGTTGCTTTGTGCTTGCTACAATGTATTACTTTGCTTCATTCATAGTGATTCATTTGTATTTTTTCACCTAATTTAATAATAATTATATACAGTATGCAAGTAATGCATTTGAGACGTGTTAGAAACTTACTGTAGCAATCGCCAGAAATTGTTAAATATACAGTTAGGTCCAGAAATAAGTGGACACTGACACAATTTTCATAATTTTTGCTCTCTAAACCACCACAATGGATTTGAAATGAAACAACCGAGATGCAATTGAAGTGCAGACTTTCAGCTTTAATTCAAGGGGTTGAACAAAAATATCGTATGAAGCGTTTAGGAATTGCAACCATTTACATACACAGTCCCCTTATTTCAGGGGCACAAATGTAATTGGACAAATTAACACAATGATAAATACAATCTTCATTTTTAATACTTTGTTGAGAATCCTTTGCAGGCAATGACTGCTTGAAGTCTGGAACGCATGGACATCACCAAACGCTGGGTTTCCTCCTTTGTGATGCTTTGCCAGGCCTTTACTGCAGCTGTCTTCAGTTGTTGTTTGTTCGTGGGTCTTTCTGCCTTAAGTTTTGTCTTCAGCAAGTGAAATGCATGCTTGATAGGGTTGAGATCAGATCGGCCATTGCAGAATATTCCACTTCTTTGCCTTAAAAAACTCCTGGGTTGCTTTCGCAGTATATTTTGGATCATTGTCCATCTGAAAACTGAAGCACCGTCCAATCAACTTCACTGAATTTGGCTGAATCTGAGCAGACAATACATTTCTATACACTTCAGAAGTCAGCCGACTGCTTCTGTCTTCTGTCACTTCATCAATAAACACTAGTGACCCAGTGCCATGGAAGCCATGCTTGCTCATGCCATCACACTGCCTCCACCATGTTTTACAGATGATGTGGTATGCTTCGAATCATGAGCCATTCCAAGCCTTCTCCATAGTTTTTTCTTCCCATCATTCTGGTACAGATTGATCTTAGTTTCATCTGTCCAAAGAATGCTGTTCCAGAACTGGGCTGGCTTTTTTAGATATTGTTTGGCAAAGTCTAATCTGGCATTTCTAATCTTGAGTCTTATGAATGGTTTGCACCTTGTGGTGAACCCTCTGTATTTGCTCTTGTGAAGTCTTCTCTTTATGGTAGACTTGGATAATGACATGCCTACCTCCTGGAGAGTGTTCTTCACTTGGCTGGATGTTGTGAAGGGGTTTTTCTTTACCATGGAAAGGATCCTACGATCATCCACTACTGTTGTCTTCTGTGGACATCCAGGCCTTTTTGTGTTGCAGAGCTCACCACTGTGTTATTTTTTTCTCAGAATGTACCAAACTATTGATTTGGCCACTCCTAATGTTCCTGCTATCTCTCTGATGGATTTTCTTTTTTTTTTGCAGCCTAAGGATGCCCTGTTTCACTTGCATTGAGAGCTCCTTTGACCGCATGTTGTGGGTTCACAGCAACAGCTTCCAAATAATAATGCCACACCTGCAATCCACTCCAGACCTTTTACCTGCTTAATTGATGATGAAATAACGAAGGAAAAGCCCACACCTGTCCATGAAACAGCTTTTGAGTCACTTGTCCAATTACTTTTGGTCCCTTGAAAAAGAGGATGATACATATTAAAGAGATTTATATCCTAAACCCTTCCTCCAATTTGGATGTGAATACCCTCAAATTAAAGCTGATAGACTGCACTTTAAGCCCATATTGATTATTTAATTGTAACTTGAATTTATTTTGGTAAACAGCCGAAATAACAAAACTTGTATCAGTGTCCAATTATTTCCGGACCTAACTGTATCTCCCGAGAGTGAAGTTATCTAAAAAAAAATCAGCAATAAATATCAGTGGACTAGTGAATGCTATGAGCAAGTGGGGAATACGCATGCATTTGAGTGTTTTGTGAGAAATTATCTTTATTGTGATTTTTTGATTGTTCTTTTAAAGCTGCAATACTACATTCCCCTTTTTTTTTATTATTGTTTGTATATGTAAAGCAGGGCTGCACAACACGCGGCCCGCGGGCCGCATGCGGCCCGCCTGGCCTCTCTGCGTGGCCCGCGGCGGCCGGGCGCCAGTTATTTAATTAATTAAATAAATTAAAAAAAAAAAAAAAAAAATTTGAAGTTTAAAAAAATGGCGGCGATTCATCCCCAACCCCTCCTCCTTCGCCTCCCCCCCCCCCCCGCCTCCTTCGCCTCACCCTCCCCCGGGTTTTGAAATGCGCGCGCGGGGGCAGAAGCAGCATGAGGAGGATGCAGGATGCCGGGGACGCATGCTGGGGGCGGGGCTTAGTGCCGGGGAGAGGAGAGGATGTGCTGAAAAGATGTGCTGAATAGAGGTAGGTGTGTGTGTGTGTGTGTGTGTGTGTGTGTGTGTGTGTGTGTGTGTGTGTGTGTGTGTGTGTGTGTGTGTGTGTGTGTGTGTGTGTGTGTGTGTGTGTGTGTGTGTGTGTGTGTGTGTGTGTGTGTGTGTGTGTGTGTTGTGTGTTTGTGTGTTTGTGTGTGTGGTGCAGAGGTGGGGGGGGTGAAAAACGGGCTGGTGCAGAGGTGGGGGGGGGTGAAAAACGGGCTGGTGCAGAGGTGGGGGGGGGGTGAAAAACGGGCTGGTGCAGAGGTGGGGGGGGTGAAAAACGGGCTGGTGCAGAGGTGGTGGGGGGGGTGAAAAACGGGCTGGTGCAGAGGTGGGGGGGGGTGAAAAACGGGCTGGTGCAGAGGTGGGGGGTGTGTGAAAAACGGGCTGGTGCAGAGGTGGGGGGGGGTGAAAAACGGGCTGGTGCAGAGGTGGGGGGGGGGGAAACGGGCTGGTGCAGAGGGGGGGGGGGGGTGAAAAACGGGCTGGTGCAGAGGTGGGGGGGGTGAAAAACGGGCTGGTGCAGAGGTGGGGGGGTGAAAAACGGGCTGGTGCAGAGGTGGGGGGGGGGTGAAAAACGGGCTGGTGCATAGGTGGGGGGGTGAAAAACGTGCTGGTGCAGAGGTGGGGGGGGGTGAAAAACGGGCTGGTACAGAGGTGGGGGGTGTGTGAAAAACGGGCTGGTACAGAGGTGGGGGGGGTGCTGACATGTGGGGGGGGGGTGCTGACATGTGAGGGGGGGTGGGCTGCTGACATGTGAGGGGGGGTGGGCTGCTGACATGTGAGGGGGGGTGGGCTGCTGACATGTGAGGGGGGGTGGGCTGCTGGCATGTGAGGGGAGGGTGGGCTGCTGGCATGTGAGGAGTGGGTGGGCTGCTGGCATGTGAGGGGTGGGTGGGCTGCTGACATGTGAGGGGGGGGGCTGCTGACATGTGAGGTGCAGGGGGGGGAAGTGATGTGAGGTGCAGGGGGGTATGATGTGAGTTGCAGGGGGGGAGAGAGTGTCATATTGAGGAGAGGGGGAAAGAGTGTCATATTGAGAGGAGGGGGAGAGAGTGTCATTTAGGGGATGGGGAGAGTGCCATATTGAAGAGAGGGAGAGAGAGTCATATTGAGGAGAGAGAGTCATATTGAGGGGAGGGGGAGAGAGTGTCATATTGAGGGGAGGGGGAGAGCGTGTCATTTAGGGGAGGGGGAGTGTGTCATATTGAGGGGAGGGAGAGAGTGTCATATTGAGGGGAGGGAGAGAGAGAGTGTCATATTGAGGGGAGCTGGAGAGTGTGTCATATTGAGGGGAGCTGGAGAGTGTGTCATATTGAGGGGAGGGGAAGAGTGTCATATTGAGAGGAGGGGAAGAGTGTCATATTGAGGGGAGAGAGAGAGTCATATTGAGGGGAGAGAGAGAGTGTCATATTGAGGGGAGAGAGAGAGTGTCATATTGAGGGGAGAGAGAGAGTGTCATATTGAGGGGAGAGAGAGAGTGTCATATTGAGGGGAGGGGGACAGTGTGTCATATTGAGGGGAGGGGGAGAGAGTGTCATATTGAGGGGAGGGGGAGAGCGTGTCATTTAGGGGAGGGAGAGAGTGTTATATTGAGGGGAAGGAGAGAGAGTGTCATATTGAGGGGTGGGGGAGAGTGTGTCATATTGAGGGGAGGGGAAGAGTGTCATTTTGAGGGGAGGGGAAGAGTGTCATATTGAGGGGAGGGGGAGAGTGTCATATTGAGGGGAGGGGAAGAGAGTCATATTGAGAGGAGGGGGAGAGGGTGTGATTTAGGGGAGGGGGAGAGTGTGTCATATTGAGGGGAGGGGGAGAGTGTCATATTGAGGGGAGGGGGGGAGAGTGTCATATTGAGGGGAGGGGGGGAGAGTGTCATATTGAGGGGAGGGGAAGAGTGTCATATTGAGGGGAGGGGAAGAGTGTCATATTGAGGGGAGGGGAAGAATGTCATATTGAGGGGAGGGGGAGAGTGTCATATTGAGGGGAGGGGGAGAGAGTCATATTGAGAGGAGGGGGAGAGGGTGTGATTTAGGGGAGGGGGAGAGTGTCATATTGAGGGGAGGGGGAGAGTGTCATATTGAGGGGAGGGGGGGAGAGTGTCATATTGAGGGGAGGGGGGGAGAGTGTCATATTGAGGGGAGGGGGAGAGTGTCATATTGAGGGGAGGGGGAGAGAGTGTCATATTGAGGGGAGGGGGAGAGAGTGTCATATTGAGGGGAGGGGGAGAGAGTGTCATATTGAGGGGAGGGGGAGAGAGTGCCATATTGAGGGGAGGGGAAGAGTGTCATATTGAGGGGAGGGGCAGAGTGTGTCATATTGAGGGGAGGGGGCGAGTGTGTCATATTGAGAGGAGGGGGAGAGGGTGTGATTTATGGGAGGGGGAGAGAGTGTTATATTGAGGGAAGAGAGACATGGGGGGGATGCTGACATGGGATGCTTACTTGGGGGGGGGGCTGCTGACATGGAATGGGCAGGGGGGATGTGGAGGGGGTATTATGTTTTTGATGTGGTGAGGGGGAGAGATGGGTGTATGAGAGATAGATGGGGAGTATCATAAAGGTTGATAGTGAGGGGTTCTGGGGGAGATGAGGATGATGATGATGGAGAGGTGCTGGAGGAGAGATGATGATGATGATGATGATGATGATGATGATGATGATGATGATTTAACCCGTGCGGCCCAAATTTTTTTTCCTTGGAGCAGTTCGGCCCTTCTCACTTTACGAGTTGGGCAGGCCTGATGTAAAGCATGTGACAATGTATAATTCTACAGTCTAACCTAAGCTTGTAATCGCTTGTTGCTCCTGTTAAAAATTCTGATTGTGTGCCTAACATAATGGCTGCCTTTCAGCTTCAATCAATCCTTCAGTTAGTGTAACTCAGCAGCTACAATGTATCTAGATGTTATTAAGGTAACATTATCTATTATAACAGTTGGCAGCTCAAACTGCTTGGAACAGTGGCAACAAATTATTCCAAACAGGAAAGTGTTGCAAAGATATTGCACTGCAAGGGAGGTGTGCTAAAAACTGCTATGTAAATCAAAGGATGCTTTAAAATTAATTAGAAATGGCAGTTCATTAAATAAAAAATAAACAGTCACTAGTATCTAATACTACAGAATTGATTTAAAATATATACAGGTGGTCCTTGGAATCCGACGTTTCGCTTTCCATCGAAGGGGTTATCCGACGCTGCATAATGCAGCCCGCTGAATGCATTATCCGCTTAACCGCCGCTCACCGCCACAATTAACATGAACCCACAATCCGACAGTCCATTATCCTACAGTGGTTTTCTGAACGGATTCCGGCGGATAAGCGAGGACCGTCTGTATGTATCATTTCATGTTTTTCTGCTTAAAGTCCCTTGAGTTTTGGTGCAGCACTTTTGCATTTATTTTCCACCCGTTTTGCAGCTGGGAGACTGTAGCAAATATCCCCCATGGTGTTTAGAATGCTCATGTGCGTCGTTAAGGTCAAATACATCTGAATAAGAGAAATCTCAATTTTTCATCAAGAACTCTGATGAAGGTGAATCAGATGGTACCATTCACAACCTACATTATATCTTATATAAAATGTACATTTTTATTTTTTTGGGCAGCCCTTTTACATTATATTTATTGGATTAGTGACCAAGTGAAGTAAAGACATTTTTTTTTTTTTTTTTGGCTGTAAGTCCCATCTTAAAGTGTCACATCTAAAGTGTCTGGCAGAGTTAATTTTGGAGTTATCATCACTGGATGTTTTTCTTTCTATATCTTTAATCATGGATGCATTCTGAATATCTGGACTAACATTCTAATTTATTTCTTCAAACAGGTATGTTTCTGAGTTGAATTTCTTCCATCAATTGCTACAGAATTTAAAATGTATTAATTGGTATGTTTCTGAGCTGAATTTCTTTCATCAATTACTACAGAATGTAAAATGAATTAATTGGTATGTTTCTGAGCTGAATTTCTTCCATCAATTGCTACAGAATGTAACATGTAATCAGTATGTCTGTGAGAGTTGATTAGGCAAACCCCTCCCTTAATTGTTAGTCAAGTGGCTGTGTTTTAGACTACTTAAGACCATCTATTCAGGCTGTGAAGCCATTTGGCTGTGAGTCCCATCTTAAATTGTCACATTTAAAGTGTCTGGCAGAGTTAATTTTGGACTTGAAATTGGAGGTGAAGATTTGAGGAAGATCTGGACTCTGCACAACAACAACAACTTTGCAACTGTGAGAAATTAACTTTCCAAAAGCTGTGATTCTTTCTACCCTTTCTATCCCCCAGTACCTGGGAAGTCTATCCTCCTGCATCTCACTATGCCCTCCCTATTGCTTTTTCTGGTTACTATTTCCTCACTCCTTTGTGAACGTCTCTGTTCTCTTCAACTTCCCCACTGCAGCATTATTTATACACCTCTCTCCCAACAACTTCTTTACCCCTCAATAAAAAAACACCCACACTAATCCTCTATTCACACCCTCTATCTACTCCTTCCTGCTGCTGGGGATCTCCCCAAAGACTGAAGCCAGACTTACACACTTGATTTCACCCACGCCTCCCTGTCATCTCTTCCCCTGTAATGTGTGTTAACCCTCTCATTTTAATACTAACTAACCTTAAAACTTGCCCCACAAATCAAGCATCCCAATAGCCTGCACTCGTGGCTATTGTCCCACACCCAGTCTCTCCTACCAACCATTGTGACCAAGCACTGCCATCTACAGCACTTATTCCCTCACCTGCTGTCTCTGTAAGTCTCCCAACATACCTCTTAGATTGTAAGCTCTTCGGGGCAGGGATTTTTTTCTTATTGTCTGATTTTGCTGCACTTATTCTATTATAATTCCCTGTACTGTATTCTTTGTGAAGCGCTGAGTACACTTTTGGCGCTATATAAATAAAGACATACAATACAATACAACTTTGTGGCCACTTTGGGTGTCTTTGTCTTTTTTTGTTTTTTTTTCATGTGTTTTCTCCCCACAGGCCAAACGCCTTCACCGATTCTGATGAAACCAGATCAAAATCCTAATTTAGATCTGCCAGAAGTTTCAACCAATGTGGAAAAAGAGAGACAACAGGGGAGTAAAGGACAACAGCCAGAAGGGAATGGCAAGACTGTGTGGTAAACAGTCAAAACTATGACAATACAAATCAGTATAAAAAACAGTATAGAAAACGAGGAGTGCACAGATCTGCACCCAATGGGGAGTAAG
Source organism: Ascaphus truei (assembly GCF_040206685.1). Classification (NCBI taxonomy): domain Eukaryota; kingdom Metazoa; phylum Chordata; class Amphibia; order Anura; family Ascaphidae; genus Ascaphus; species Ascaphus truei. The sequence continues at coordinate 106,076,057 of NC_134486.1, forward strand.
GGTGGTGTTGTAGAGCAATAATCAATAAGTGCATTACTTACACGGCCATATGTAAGCACAGAAGAATAGAAAGATATCTTTTGTAGCTTCCTTCACAGTCTGTGCGGCTGTGTGTAGGGTCAATCAGTAGGACTGGTCTGGGTCAGATGAAGTGATGTCAGCTGTACCTCTCTCCCACGTAGTTCTCCCACAATACAATAAAATGTATGGAGCGTATTTCAGATAAAAATAACAGCATTTATTGGTAGAAAAACACATATACACTCATGTAGAAATGTCCTTGTCAGCAAATATAAAAGCCGTGTACACTCCTGCAGTGATGTATCTCTGTCACCGCGTCCGGTAACAGGAGCTGCATCAAGCTGGAACTGGAGTGACTGCAAGCGACTACGGAAGCCTCCACAGGACAAGAAAGGCTGGCGGTTTGGAGCTACACGTTTCGCCATTAACACGGCTTCATCAGGCTCTATGGTTCAGTCTTTGTGGTGTCCATACTTTTTATAGACCCAATGTGATTGATTCCAATTAAAAATGGGTGTTAAATAGAACCTAATTAAGTAGATTCAGTCCATTCCAACAGATCGTATGTCCCAGCCTTTGATTGGCCAAAAGTTCTGATGATGCCAATCTTGGGTGTAGTCCCACCCCCAATGGTACATATCCTCCCAGTCACTTAGAATAAAGTCTTGAGTGTGTAAAGCGAGGACATAGGCACAATAATAAACATATAAAAAGCATTAAATAAACATTTCATGTGTCTCCTCTTATTTATATATAGTTTATAAGAGACTTTCTGTAGACAATAAGACACTCTCATAGTTGGGTTATAATTGTGATTCTCTGGATTCCTTATACTTATATCCACTGAGATTGACAGCTGCGGTTCATGTTCACTGTGGATTTTTAGCTGTTTCTTCATTTGAGACTATGGGCCTCATGCAGTAAGCGTCGATTAAGTGAAATCGGCAAGTTTACCGATTAGTCATGTTAATGGCGATTTTTCCTCTCCGTATGCAGTAAGTGCCGAATACATTCAAAATCAACCCGAAAACAAATCCGCCCACTCTCACGATGATTATCCGATCACACACAGGTGTATCGGCGTGCGTGGCGGGGTGCTGATAGGTTGCCCAATCACAAATCTTGCTGAATCAGGCGAAACAAGCATGTATTGGATTGCGCGCCATATTTAAAGGCAACGTGTACTGCTAATCATTCTCTGTGTTGTTGGGAGTGAGAGAGAGAGAGACGCACAGAGCTGGCTGATTGAACATTTGCATATTGACGGAGAGACTTGTTGTGTATTGGGTGAGCTTTGTCCATTGTTGTTTTGTTTACATCTTTGTCTTGTTTTATATGTGGAAGTGTTTCGTGTGATTGGCTGTACATTAGTTGTCTGTTTTTTGTGAGTGCTGGAAGTATGCCCGCAAAGCGTGGGAAGAGTGATGCTGGTGGGAGTGGGAGTGCTACTCGTGCGAGTACACGTCGGAGTGAACGTACTGTTCAGGGGAGTGATGTTGCTGGTGCACCGAGTGGTGTTGCTGGGAGTGGGAGTGCTGGTGCTGGGAGTGGGAGTGCTGTTGCTGGGAGTGGGAGTGCTGTTGCTGGGAGTGCTGTTGCTGTGAGTGGGAGTGCTGTTGCTGTGAGTGGGAGTGCTGTTGCTGGGAGTGGGAGTGCTGGTGCTAGGAGTGGGAGTGCTGGTGCTGTGAGTGCTGCTGGTGGCGCAGTTGCTGATGGGGTGTCTGGTGGTGGCGTGCTTGCTGGTGGGCAGCTTTTGGAGGCTCTTCCATTGGAAGAAGGAGAGTCCAGTCAGCACCAGCCAAGCTCTGAGCCTAAACCTGCTCGGAAGAAACGTGTGGAGAAGCCACGTAATCCTCGCTTCAATGACCAGGAAAATACAGCTCTTGTCACTGGCATTCTGGAGCACTATGACAGTATATATGGACATTTACTAGGTAAGTGTACCTTTACATTTATTATTCAAATACATGTGATCCTAGGTCATCTGAGTTTTGTTCATATGCAAATATGGGTTCAGAATATCTTTCTATGTTAATTAGTCTGGAAACACAGCTTTTTATCATGCCTTACAAGGACAACTAAACACAGGCGGTCAATTTGCCATAACTGCATACAATATGAATGCAACCTTGCTTACATGTATAGGTTTAGTAGTGAATGCTCATGTGCTTCACATATTACACATAAAACAGCATGTTTGCTATCTCTTGGAACAGCTAGCAGTGTAGGAAACTGGTGCTTCTATTATTAATCATTTACCTCATATATTTTATATGTTTTTCAAGGGCGGACAAGTTCAGCAAGCAGAAAAGAAATGTGGGACACAATAGTCATTGGTGTCAATGCGTGTGGGAATCATGTGAGGGACAAGCGGAATTGTCACAAGAGATTTGATGATATTAGGTCCAAATTGAAAAAGAAAATACAACACCAACGCGTGCATGCTACTGGCACTGGAGGTGGGCCGACACCACAACGTCTCATATTAAGTCCACTGGAGGAGCTGCTTCGGGCAAAATTACTTCCCGTCGTCGTGGAAGGCTTACCTGGTGACCGTGATATAGGAATTTACCCCTCACAATTTCCACCAGGTGAGAAATATTACTGTACTAGGCGTGTCGTTGCTTACAGTTATTTTGCATAGTTACACTGCTTTTTATACTGTCTTCACAATATAAGCATACCTGCATCTATATATGTATATGTCTGATTCTGTATATATATATATATCTCAAAATAGACATATATGTTGTAGTCCTACTAAAAGCAGTAACTAATATAGCACGTGCCATTGCGTGCTCATTTACATGTGAATTCCCAAAATGCATTGCTGCAGTGGAAGCAATTGATGGTGGGCGAAGATGGGGAACAACAGGGTAGTACACATGTGTAACACATGTTAATGAGAAATTATTACTAGCTACAGGTACAGAACAGAAATATGTATAATATTATTGTGTATTTTATTTATTTTACTCCGACAAACATGACATTACTGCCTATTTTAAGCATGCATCAAATATATTGCATGCAACGGCCTACAAACATCACTTGCACTAACACATCTATAGTTGTTTATGAAAAGGTCCATTTTTGCTTTAAGTCATATACAGACAGCATAATGAGGCACACGTATCATATTTTATGTCATTGTTTTCATAACTTAAAAACTGCACACGACTATTTAGCTCATCTACCATTGTGTTAAAGCAGCTGCAATTAATATCTCATCACAGCATACACTTCAACAGAGGGGGTGGGGTTCAGCACACACACTAATTACAGCCTCATTTTAGGGTCAACTTAGTTCACACCATTTTCACCTGTTTCAAGTAATTGAAAGGTGTGGCTGATTAGGCTTTTTGGGGAAGGGAATACCGTTCTTACAACCTGACTAGCACAACTGAAGTTAATCACACTCATTTGAAAGCTTCACTTTAGCTACTAAATGCCCCAACAACTCATTACTTATCAAAGCGTACGTCACACATTAGTTCACTCATATCTATAGTTGAACTACTACTATCAACGACACATTATCACACACTGCATGTGTTGTCTTGTTTAGTCACAGCCACATTCATGTGTGCCACATCTTATATTAATGTACCACACATATCCTCTACCAAAAACAACACTTTTTGCAATATGACCACCTTCATGATAACCATTGTGAATGGTCATCTCATGATAGTTATGTACATTATGATACTGATATCACTACACAACATATGATTTTTATGTACAAATTTTATCTATTTATCCTCACGCATTACTGCAAGAACATAGTATGTTTTATGTTAGGGAACTCAAAAGTTCTAAGTACACAGGCATGTACATTGTTATTACAACTATTTATGTTCACTTTCACACACACATTTTGGGTTAAGGAAATGATGCTGTTAGGTACTCATAAATACAGAACATACAATAACTGTTTGTTCAATATTTACACATGTAAATGTAAAACTTATGTTATTGTTATATATAGTTGCCCCTGAAGGACATGTGTCACCTGAGACTGAACAAGTGTCTTCACCTGGGTCAGCCAGCTCAACACACCTAGAAGGTGAGTGTATCAGTTGGTGGCCATATAATATGTGCTCTTCTATATGTTATGTTGTCATGTTCATTATTTGTTTTGCACATCTTCTTTAAATAGGATTACTTAGTGTCAGTGAAAATGAAGTGTAAGGCAACTTGTATTGTGTTAGTGATGTTAACTATCATGTAGGAGTTGTGAGTTTACAGCAAGTTTTCATTCACTCATATTTCATACTGAGTCCAAACATTATTCTTAAGTCAAGGTAGTTTTTAATGTGAGGTTATAAAACGTATGGAAACATGTTAGTTGTTACTTATGACACAGTACAATTACATAGTAACACAGCAGAGATTAACATGCCATTTAATAATGTGTACATTTATTTGTAGAACATGATGAAGAGGATTTTGATGATGATGATGATGATGATGATGCCGCCGCCGCCGCCATAGACACACAAATACAAGCAAGTGACCATGAAGAGGTTCCAATTGAAACTGTTTTACCGCCAAAACGTCCAGCAAATACCACATATGATGCAATTGTAGCTTCTGAGGGAAAAATTGTGGAAGCAGAAAATCGTCGCCATTCTGACCTGATGACAGTGCTGGAAAGGATGATTGCACTGCAGGAAGAAACAGTTTCACAATTGGCACATCTCCACAGAGTCTTCATTGAAGTGCCTAAACAGTTGCAAAAAATCAACACCTCATTCGAAGCATTAGTTGTTCAGCAAACACAAGCTAATTACTGGAGAATGACTAATGTACCACAATTCAACACCTCACAGGCAGGATCTGTTCATGCAGGTCAGTTTTCACCACATTCATCTGATATTCATTCACCAGGCCCAAATGTTACCGGTCAAGTAGCAGACATTGCTGTGCAGGTTCCTGATGACATCCTACCGCTGCCATCTGTACAAATTCAGCAGCAGACACCTACAAAGGAGGCGACAAAAACAAAATAAGACACACATGAAACAGACCAACCATCACTTGTGCAGTGTCTACCAACTTGCTCACATGTGTCAGTGGGCACAAGCCCTGTCCGTGAACAGTCACTACCCAAAAGCCCTGTAGGTGAGTCACTGCCCAAAAGCCCTGTAGGTGAATCGCTGCCCAAAAGCCCTGTAGGTGAATTGCTGCCCAAAAGCCCTGTAGGTGAATCGCTGCCCAAAAGCCCTGTAGGTGAATCACTGCCCAAAAGCCCTGTAGGTGAGTCACTGGCCACAAGCCCTGTAGGTGAGTCACTGGCCACAAGCCCCGTAGGTGAACAGTCACTACCCAAAAGCCCTGTAGGTGAGTCACTGCCCAAAAGCCCTGTAGGTGAGTCACTGGCCACAAGCCCTGCCCGTGAAGTGCCAGAGGCCACTCAAAGTGGCTCTGTTGTACCTAAAGTTGGTGGCAAAAGAAAAAGGAAAATTCAAGAGACAACAAGCAGGCCTGTTACTCGCTCGCAAAAGGAACAAAAAAAATAAATTTTAAAATTCACAAAATATGTCTTTGGCCTTGTTTTGTTGACTTCAGATTATCTAATTACTATTGTATGTATGCTGAAGACTGTGTTGTTTCCAAACTTTCAAGTATGTTCTTGTACACGTGAAGTTTTGGAAATGTTAACACTCCTAATTAATGAATAGTGTTATAAATATTGATGTATTAATCGTCTGTTCAGTAATGGTCCACCAGGAGCCAGTTGCTAAGTTTAGAGAAGCTGCCATTGACTTTGCAGCAAAACATTGCATTTGGGTGTGTTAATTGATGTAATCATTGCATGTGCATATTATTTTCATGCAATTATAAAAGCACCTATTTAACTGCAAACATCTTTCTTGTACGTGTACAGCAGGATTTTGTGTTAAATATTACTTACCTTTGGTGGCCATTGTAATGTTGTCCTTTAATCATTTATGTGTTCTTGTTTCAAGAACATCTCTGAATTTATACTAAAATATATGTAGTATGTATTGATATATGCACACACACACACACACACAGTGTGTGTGTGTGTGTGTGTGTGTGTGTGTGTGTGTGTGTGTGTGTGTGTGTGTGTGTGTGTGTGTGTGTGTGTGTGTGTGTGTGTGTGTGTGTGTGTGTGTGTGTATATATAGTACTATCTAAACTGGTATAGATGTATTTACAAAAAACATACACTTCATGCTTCCTTGTGAAAACACACTATTTTAATAATACAGGCCTAATGTTTGACAACTATACTAAGTGTGAGCCTCTAACATTATTGGGTGCAAACAAATGTTTATGACTTAATTCACTCATGTTTATCACCATTTAAATAGGTTTCATACAAGGCCTACTTACTGCCATCAATATGTTGTGTGTACTCCTGCAATATAAAAAAAAAAAAAAAGATACATTATATATATATATATATATATATATATATATATACATACATATACATATATACACACACACACACACTATACATATAGTACAATATACACTTTATATATATATATATATTTTTATGAGAGAGATATATTTATATATATATAGATACACACGTATTTAAACTCATGCAGACAGGTAGTTAACCAGAATTTCAAATACACACAGAAATGTATGTGGGAAAAAAAACATTTCATTTTGCAGGTGTGTGTATTTACTGATATGGCTGTCTAAGCACTATTTTCACACAGTGCTCTTTGTTATTTTTCTAGAAAACTCAATGTTACTGAAATAAGTGTAGGAATGTTTTCACAAACGAGATAAAAAAATGATACATGTTTTTCCCACATTCGCCTATCACTAACTACAAAACTTAAACCAATTAAAAGGACACATCCAATTGGCGTTTGAAATAAGGAGTAAAAGTAGTTACTTTTGTTGACCTTGAAAACGAAACACAGGAATTTGTTAGCCATTGAGCAGAATCATTTTGATGAGCAAAGAAGACAGAACTGCACACATCTTTTGTGCTACTCTGACATGGCTGATGAATTCGTTAACCATATGAATCCCCTCTTAGGTTATAAGTACATGGTTTCAGAAGCAATTTTAAACAGTCGCGGACACAAAGCAAGCACACGCCAAATCTATGATTTGATTTGAGCTAAATATCCTTATTACCAAGACCGTAGGCATGCGCGGAATTTTAATTCCTCAATAAGATTCACTTTATCAACTAATGACTTTTTTGAACGTGTGCAGGATAAGCTAGAACACACCTATGGTTTCTGGAAGATTGCAAAGGAAAAGCATTTTACCCTGAAAGAGGGCACATATATTGTTGTGAAAGGCATATTTATTCCTAATGCCAATAGCAATGGATCCGCTACTACTGTTCCGTGTGAATCGATACCTGCTGCAATATCTGCACCCTCCATTCCTGAAACCCACATTGTACAACAACAAAAGTACTATGATTATGTACCAAGCCTTTCAGCTGAAAATGCATTGGAATGGGAACCAGAAGAAATGAACCTACCTCCCGACCAATTGTTTGAAGAAAGCAGTGGCGATTCCTATGAGCGCTTCATGGAGGAGATGTGTGTCATACTGGATTCAGCGGGTGGGTCAAGCGTGGATGAAAATGCCTTGCATTTCTGGAGCGACCAGTTGCAGCCAGACGAACAGTTAATTCTAGAAGAATGGTAAATATAACAACCGTTATGCGTTGACTGTGCGTTTAAATGTTTTTTTTTTTTGTTTTTTTTTAACCACCATTTTCCCTTTCAATGCGTGGATACAGCGTAACATTGCAGACTGCATAACATGCAGCGATCACAAAGAAATTGTTGCCGAATACAATATAGTATAACCTGAAAGAGTAGTACACATTGCTGACGGAATAAATATACGTACTTTCCTATCCCTTTAACCATATTAGCAACATTTTAACATAACTCTAACACATACCTGTTTTGTTATCATGCAACATTTAAAAGCGGGTCCACCACGTATGACGTGGGACCCTTGTCATGGCCCAAGGCGTCCTTAAAAAGGATTACGGATGTAAGTCCCGCCCCCAAGCGACGTGCGCGCCTCAAAGCCTATTGGCTGTCATGTTTTGTTATAGTAACGGTAACTGCAGTGTGTCATGTGTGCGGCTCAGTGTTTGTAGCCATAAAGTGGACGTTAGCCGAATGTTAATTGAGTGGGAGGAGTGTTAGCGTGCGTTTCACGCTGGTTTAACATGACGTCACACGTATTGCATTTGCGCATTGTGTTATCGGCCGTCCTTTCTGTCCAAACACGTCTGTTTAAAAAGAATACAGATGTACTCGTTTAGAACGAATGTAGTTTCGTATTCATTGTATTTGAAATAAAGATTTTATGTTTAATGGTATTTTCAAGATGTATTGAACGCACAACGTACGCTTTGTTTTGCGCATGCGCTAACAGTTAGTGCAGCCAAGCGTGAAGTGCGTGCGCACACTAAGATGTGCGCGCACATTTTTCAGTATACAGGCAACGTTCACATCATATACATAGTTATGCCTGCTACAAATTTAAAGAAACATTACATACTGATGTACACTTGTACTTCTAACATATAAGTGAGTGACGTGTGTATGTACACAATCATATAGAGCTGTGTAATGCGTTGTCACGGATACATATATAGTAAGGTGCCATATTTGACCATCATGTGTTTGCTGTATTTCAGAGATGTCGGGGAAGATACAATCGGATCAATGTATGATTTCAGAAGAGTCTACCTTTATATGAGATGATTGTGAGGAGGAGCCACCGACTACTATACTACATATGGAACTAATTTTATATTGCTTGCAGCGCTTATTAACAAACAATTAAAAATGTGATACCCTTATGCCTATATTGCATAAGCACTTAATTAACATAATGATGTTGCAAAATAGTGCCTCATGAATTTTTATTGAGTGTTCTTTAATGACTACTATCATTTTATGGCATGGTGTGTTTTATATATAACAACCATTCCCACTCTGCTAACACATTTGTGAATTCTATTGTGTAATGGAACGTATGACTGTCGAAACTATGTAACAATAATAATAATAATAATAATAATAATTATAATATGAGCATGTTCACGTATAGCGCTGCTAGTTGTACACAGCGCTTTACAGACACATTTTTCAGGCTGAGGTCCCTGGCCCGTGGAACTTACAATTTATTTTTTGCCGCCTGAGGCACAGGGAGATAAAGTGACTTGCCCAAGGTCACAAGGAGCCGACACCGGGAATTGAACCAGACTCCCCTGCTTCAAAATCTCAGTGCCAGTGTGTGTCTTTACTCACTGAGCCACTCCTTCTCCCAATGTAAAGGACACTTACAACCAACTAGCCATTTCTTGTTAAAAATCTCTTGTTACATGGGTATGTTGATAAAATGGTTTGGGACTGTAGCAAATAATGTTATTGGCCAGATGTTGTGGTCCCCTACAATGCATGATGTTCTGATTATGACATCAACATCATGTAATGAAGTACGTTTCTGTGTATATTTCATTAACCTAACTAACTATAGTTTACTGTGTTTATTAAACGTTCTAAAAATACATAGTATAGTCAATATGATGATATAAGCTACCATAATAAAGCTGGTGTTATCATTTGTCGGTGTTATACATGGATCCTACACAAATTGATACAGACACAAACAGTTGTCTTACAAAGTGTGTCTATGCTAATGTGCACGTGATTGATGTTACAATTGTGAGAATACTTGATAATTATCATCATGATAATGATGAAGTGACGTGATTTATATTGCAAAAATATTACCAACATTGTCATATTGGTAAATTATAAATGCTAAATGACAGTAACATTAGCGACAAATTTGTCTTCTCTGTTAACAGTTTAACACTTGGTACATGTAGGACACATCCACACACGTGTGACTTATACATACACATGTCACAAATTTAAATTAATGTTGACTATTAATTCCTAGCATTACAAAACACCAACATTGCTAAATATAAGATGTAGTACGCATTGTTGTGATTGCAGGCATTCATGCATGGAGTTTTATGATCAGTCAATTTCATCCGTGATGAATGATCTCCCGTAAGTAAAGAAATAACTACAGTTATCCCCTTGTCTCCAAACACCTCTATATTACATTAATGGAATTTATAAGGAAACATACATAAAATGTGATGAAATGGGAGTAATCATTTTCTAATACAATGCACATGAAAGCTCAAGAGTAGCTAAATGCATATACATGATACAGAAAGTACATATATGTAACATTTGTGTTTAAACCAATATGTTGGGTTTTGACTTCAAATAATTATAGGATGATTGATGTAGGCACATCTTATGAGAGATGTCAGCAAATATACATACCATGATCAGTCATACTGGAGATATACCTATAATGCAAAGGAACAATATATAAATTGCAAACATTGACATGCCATCTTCAGTACCGTAAACAACACAGCAAAGTGTGTATTTGGTGTTAAATGTGCAACACCATGTATATTTCATGACATTCAAAATGTAAATCAGGCTGGTGTACACATCATATGGATGTACATGTTACACTGCACCAATAACATTGTATGTAAGCATACTAGAAGCATGAATGAGTATGGGCATAATATGTGTATTGTGTTAGCATAAGGAACAACACAATGCTAAAATATTAGTGCTTTGTTACCCCAGTTTTATTCACATACACACAACTAAAGTAAAATTGAAGAGGGATTATATAACCTGTGCAACAATAACATACCGGTGCCACATCCCTTTGTGCACACAGCAGAGAGAAGAAAGGTGTGCAACCCATATTCATCTGTGTCCTACCAGAAGGGTATATAAAAAAACATTATTGTTAAGATAACATAATGTAAGTATAAAAGTAGAACTTGGAACATATATGTTTGTACTTACAAGAAAAAAATGAATTGATGAGATTCTGGCGTGTCTGGCCACCACTGGCTGTTTGTTCATTTTCAGCAGCTACATGGGTGGGATGCTCGTCTACCACAGGCTCAGCTAGGTCTGACTATACATTGTGCCGCAGTGCAACATTGTGCAAAATGCAACAGGCAAGGATAATATCAGACACTTTTTGAGGCTTGTATAGAAGAGCCCCACCAGTTCTGTCCAGACACCTAAATCTGGTCTTGAGTAGGCCAAATGTCCTCTCTATAACAGATCTTGTAGATATATGGGCTGCATTGTACCTGTCCTCTGCTTCAGTTTGAGGGTTTAGCACCGGAGTCAAGAGCCACGGCCTAATTCCGTATCCTGAGTCACCTATAATGAATGGAGCACACATAAGCTGACATTAGTGATCAAATTGTACAATGCCAACATTCCTAAATAAAAATGTGTTTTGTGTTAGAACATGTAAATGTGTACTCACCCAGCAGCCAACCATGTTCAAAATGTCCCTCTTCGAACGCATGGAAGACTGAAGAGTTCCTCAGGATGGAGGAATCGTGACTGGAACCAGGGAATTTGGGTACCACATGCATTATCCTCATCGTCGCATCACATACCACCTGTACATTGAGTGAATGGTAGTGCTTACGATTGCGGTACACATGCTCACTCTGACTAGGTGCAATCAAAGCAACATGTGTGCAATCGATTGCACCCAGCACACATGGTATCCCTGCTATATTATAAAAGCCAGTCCTGACTTCCAGCCACTCTGTCGCCTCTGTAGGAAAATGAATATAATTCCTAGCGCGTCTATTGAGTGCATAGAGAAACTGGGTCAAGGCCCGCGAGAATGTAGATTGCGAGACCCCGCCCACTATGCCCACAGTTGTCTGGTATGACGCGGAAGCAAGATAATGTAATGAGCACAGCATTTTAACAAGCCCAGGGACTGCACGACCTCTGGCTGTGAAAAAATCTAAATCTCCCCTTATCTCCTGATAAAGAGCTAAGATTGCTGCTGAACTCAAACGATAGCGACTTACAATCTCCTCCTCACTCATCCCATCTAACAGGGTTCTCTCCCTGTACAGACGCGGACGAGGCACAACTTGTCTCCTCTGTCTTCTCCTCTGATCTCCTGTCCCTCTACCTGTCCCTCGGCCTGTCCCTGTCGTATCCGCGTGACTGTCCCTGTCACTGTCCCTCGGTGTGTCCCTCCCTTGCCCTATATGATTCTCTTCATCATCAAGCATGTCATAGAAAAGAATGTTCCTCCGTCTCCTAAACAATCTCAACATTTTGAAATGAGTAGCTGTGAATGAGCAGGTAATGGGCGTCCTTTAAATAGGTATGTGATGATGTCAGGTGACATAGTAAAATGCAAGGTGTTACATTAACATAATAAAGTACTTCTGTGGCAAGCTGTGTGCAGTTCTTGTTATAAGTATTTGTTGTGTGTATTCTGCAGGGAATGATGATATTTGCCAATGATGTGACGTGAAGCTTTGTACAAACATTGCTTGCAAATAAATAGTTGCATGTGCAATGCATGTAAAACTTCTGAACGCAACAGTCAGTCATGTAATTAGACAAAAAGGCTGAGATTGACGTGGGAAAAGTTTTGTGTAACATGTGTAATTAGCCATGTTATTGTGACATGTTGACAACAATGAATAGTCGTGTGCATATGCATGCATTTCTGTAAGGAGGATAGTTGCTAGAGAATGAGTTTACAAGGTGTCCCAATGATGAATTACTGTACATGTGTGTATAAGTTAGGTTGAAGTGCTTGTAATGCAACGGTTACAATGTAAACATGCAATGTGATTGATCGTCCAATAAGTGACGTCATGAAAATAGGGAGGACCAAACGTAGATGTAAACATGAGAATTTAGATGTACATGTACGTTTAAAGATGCGTGAAACATTACAAGCATTGTGTAATGTAAAGGAACATGAATATACTGTGTATGTGTGACATGTGTGACATGTGTAACATCATGTAAATAATTGTCGCTCAGTTCAATAAAATGTGTGATATGATGTGAGGTTCTCCTTTAAGAGTTGAGTATAGTATTTTCCCTTGCCACATCATCACACGATGAGTAATGTGACCCGCAAATGCTGAAAACATGTAAAAGTATAATGTTATGCAAATAATACACGTCAGCTGTGACACAATGCAGGGAATGCCCCCACACTGTAATGCAAATGACGTTTGTATTGTGAGCAATGAAACGTAAACAGTACTATACTGTTATACGTCCCCGCTCCATTGACTCCATTGATGTACAGAAGTTTTTTTTTTCTAAGTGCCGTTGCGGCAGCCTTAGCGATCGTTCTCCCCTCCAAACTGCCAACTTTAGTTGGCGGGAGAAATTGGCCATAACATCTCAATTTCGTAGTGCCGATCAGGCCCGATAAGCTGGTTTTTTTTGTTGAATCCAGCCGATTTAAAAAAGTGGCGATCAGTGGCGAAAACAGGCTTATCGGCAGGCGAATGGCCATAACAAAATAATCGGCTCCGAAACCTGGCGAAATCAAGCACTTATCGGCGCTTACTGAATCTCAAACCCAATTTTGCCTATAAAATGGCGATAATTCCCTTATCAACGCTTACTGCATGAGGCCCTATGCCATTATTATATTGGACCTTTGGTGGCACAATAAACTGCACCTTTAGTAAGACCGTGTGCCTGCTTCCATTCCTTTGCTCAAGTACCTCTGGGATGTCTGGACCTCCCTGGATACAGCGCACCGGCAGATAAGTACCCCCCTCCAGCACCTACCAGCGGTGTGCATGTGCTTCTACATATGACGAGTGACCACCACTATCAGCAGTAAGTAAAATGGATAAATCAAAATATAACAGAAACATACGTAGGTCGTACCATCAGACCTGTAAAAAATAGAATTGCCAAACATGTACGTCTCATCAGGAGGCGAGACATGACCTACCAAGTGGCCAGACATTTTACAGAATGTACTAGGGGTGGCATTGATAATTTTACCTTTTTTGCATTGGAACATATCCCTTGCCATCCTAGGGGTGGCAATAGAGAAAATACTCTCAATAAACAAAAAATGTACTGGATACATACTTTAAACACTTTGCATCCCCATGGTATCAACTTGGATTGGGAACTCAAACATTTTCTCACAGACTGATCAGTCTGTGGAAAGTGTTTGAAACAAATTGTATATATGTTGCAACAATTTATAGATCTACTTAGATATTTCTGCTACTATGTTCAAACTATCTGTCCTCTCCGCATAAGAATGATATCAATATAGAGAATACTCACACGCCCACGTGTGAGCTCACACGTGGAATAGTATCTTTTCCTTCAGTCCCCAAGGTGAAGTAAAGTTTTTCTTCCGTGTGCTTGAGGGGAACTTCGCATTTGACGTTTGCCGGACATTTGAAGAAATCATTATCAAGATCCGAAGAAAATAAATTTCGCACCAGGAAAATCCAGAAGAAAGAAAGAAAAAAAACCTTGATGTGACAGCATTTACACAAGGCCGTGTAAGTGTTTATATTATTACACACTCCACTGTCCCTACGTTTATTGGTCTGGTAACTTACACTCCCGAGCTAAATAATTTGATACCATTTTGTATACCTCAACCTGTGCTCCTCCTTTTTCTCTTTTATTTCTGTATTTCTAAGGATCCTGGATAGATCCTTTTGGGGTTTTGAGTCACAGGAAGAGACTACGAAGCAGATGGGAACCTTGTAGAATTATAAGGTTGTGATGATCTGAAAAGAACGAGTGATTTCCCCTATATATCCCAGTTTGGGTAGCGCTCGGGTATCTCTCTTTGCCACTGCAACAATTTATAGATCTACTTAGATATTTCTGCTCCTATGTTTAAACTATAATTTTGATTATGTCACCACCTTTGTATCATTGTCTATATATATGCATTTCCACTGTCTTACTCTCCCTATTATTATAATAACTATTTTCATAATTAATTAATTATTCATTATTCATTATTATCTACGTAGCCATGTGTAAAATTGGTGTACATATCTCTCTCTTGCTGTGCAGTAACTCCTGTTAAAAGGGCGGGGTTGCCAGTAGTCATCATGGAGGTTTGCCCTCAACCCCTGTGATGTGTAAGATAGTAGCAAAGGAAGTGACAGCATGCTCTGTGTCCACTATTAGTGAAACAGAGGTGGGTCTTTCTGGAAGCTGATATATTACACAACACCCTGAAGTTAGTTGTTCAAGTGTCTGCAACAGTGTTGCAGTGTGGGAGATGAGATCCAGACAGTGCAGGTGTCTGATGCAAGAGCTGTGAGGCTGTGCAGCTGAAGTGGCAGAGAGACAAGCTGCTTACACACTGTGTCCAGGGATCTGGCACAGCTGGGGTCTCCCTTAGGGGAGAGGTGGAATAACCAAGCTGATTAAAGTGGAGGAGCAGAAGGAACCTTCCTCAAGATGGTCAGCCTGACAATGTGCGGCTAAATACGACGGCGATGAGGGGCAATCTTCCAGAGGAGATGACATTAAAGATGCCCTGGTTCAAAAGATCCCTCCTGTGTGAGTGTGGAGTGATTCCCCAGGAGGATCCACCAAGAAGGAGTTCCCCATCAGATACTTCCCCCTGCTGCCGCTGAGATCCTGATGGGGTGGAGGCGCTGTACTAGATGTGAGTAGGACTCATAGCACACTACCTCAGATGCCTGTCATGGTGATATTCCCCATACCAACCCAGCGGGAGACTCAGGAGTCCTGTTACCAGCAGGTGCACCACATATCACACATCCATGTAATTGGGGGATTTTCTTACATATGGGTCAGGGTCAGAAGGGCCCAGGCAAAACACTGTTACATCTATATGAGCTTTTTTGTATTCTGTTATTATATATAGGTGGTTCTAAATGATGAAAGTTGTTTTAAATTACTTTTACAGTATTTTATATTCCATGTTTTTTTCTTTCTTTGTCTTCTTTTCTCTTTCTTTTTTCCTTTTTCTTCTTTTTTCCCTTTTTTTCTGTTTTCTCTTATTTTTATCTTCTTTTTTCTTTTTTATCATTGTTAGATTCTTTACTTATTTACTTACTTACTTAATTATTTATTTACCGTGTTTTATTCAGTATCTCTACTTAGATTAGTCTGCTCCATGTCTTTGTTCTTACAGTGATTAGTGCCATTACTGTATCAAGCATCTGCTCTAATCTAGTTTAGTCCAATAGGAGCTTAGTACTATCTATTTAGGCATACCTGTGAGACTGGAAATTATCTCTTTGATAAAGTCCCTTCGCGGGACGAAACGCGTTAGAGGTTTTTTCTATGTTCACCATTTTGTACCAATAAAGTTTTTCTATTATAACGCTTGGTTGAGCTTCATGGAGCCTTTGCAGTGACCGCCGGGATCTCTCCTCTGTTTCAGTCCCACTGATTGACCCTACACACAGCCGTGCAGACTGTGAAGGAAGCTACAAAAGATATCTTTCTATTCTTCTGTGCTTACACATGGCAGTGTAAGTAATGCACTTATTGATTATTGCTCTAGAACACCACCCTTACTACCCATTGGGTGCAGATCTGTGCACTCCTCGTTTTCTATTCTGTTTTTTATACTGATTTGTATTGTCAAAGTTTTGACTGTTTACCACACAGTCTTGCCATTCCCTTCTGGCTGTTGTCCTTTGCTCCCCTGTTGTCTCTCTTTTTTCCACATGTTCTAAGGATCTTGGATAGATCCGAGTTGGGTTTGAGCAGATAGGATTCATTTCTGGAAAAAAACACTGTTACCTATTACGGTAGTATTACCCATTGTGTATATACTCCCTTTTATCTGCCTTTTGGTGCCCCTGGTTCGAGCTAGCACCATAATTCTTGTTTTTCCAGAAGTTTCAACCAAACCTGTGCCGCTCCTATCTTGGAATTATTATTTTGTTTTTTTTAAGCGATAAAAATACGTTAAATGGCACGTCATTGACCTGTTTCTTGATACAAAACATTTCATGTATTATTTTGCAACTTGTACAAAATTTTCAGACCATTTGCTTGAACTGTTTCAGAGGAGTGAAATATTTAAATCAAAATAAATTGGTAACCACGTTAACAAACAACACTGTACACTAACAACCTGTATATTTACTTTGACATCTAGGTGTCAGCGATAATTATTCACTTGCTAAATGTTTTTTCCTGATATCCACGATGTTAGATCTTAGCTTGCATTAAATAGGGAATGGATAGAAGGGAATAAACCATAATCATTCCACTGTAGAAAGCATTAGTAAGACCACACCTTGCATATTTTGGGCACCACTCCATAAAAAAAGACATTATGGGACTGGAAAAGGTGAAGAGAAGAGGGACCAAATTAATAAAGGGGATTGTTCTGACTCATGCACACTGTAGCTAGTAAATAGAAGCAGACAGCTCAACTTAATCCCTATTCCATACAAATGGAGGCTTCTTTTCTCTGAAATGTTTATTCGGGGAACAAAACAGAAGTTAAAGGGGAAAAAGTACTGCAGAGATATAACACTAGGGAATGGGAACATGTAATAGAGATGGATAGTAATGGGAATAGGAATAAGTAAATAACAAATGCTTCTTACAGGAACCAGTGGAATAACAGGCTGCAGAGAGGCAAACTCTGAAAAGACTTGAAATAACCCAGACAGAGAGGAAATAGGGGCTAGGACTGCACCAAGTGGCAAGGGGAGGAGGGGCTGCCCAAGTCACAGAGGGGATAAGGGGGGGGGGGGGTTGTTGCCAAGACAACAGCATGAAACCAGGAAGAACTGGAAGGAGAGACAGAACAGGGATGGAAAATCTGATTTATAAAGAGAGGCTAGCTAATTTAGATTTGTACCTTAGAAAAGAGGCATCTAAGAGGCGATATAATAACTATATACAAATATATTCAGGGTCAATACAATGAGTTTTCAAAAGTACTATTCATCGCAAGGGCAGTACAAATGACACAGATACAATAGACATCTTCAAAAAAGATTGGACAACTTTTTAGAAAGTAAAGGTATACAGGGATATACCAAATAAGTAAACATGGGAATGATGTTGATCCAGCAAGAAATCTGATTGCCATTATTGGAGTCAGAAAGGAATTTATTTCCCCCCTTATGAGACATCATTGTGTAACCCCCCCCCCCTCCTAAAGGGTCACTAACATGGCTATTGTATGCTGGGCCCCACCCTGGGTTGCCATGGGGATCCAGACATCACACAGGGGTATTTTAGGAGGAGGGATGATTCTAGGTTAGATTCCAGGAGGACATGAGGAGAGGAGCCTCAGGGAGAGTAGATCAGTAATGTTTCCAACGTAATAGTACAGACCATGACCCCCTGTTTATTATGTTGCAGATAGGGACAATACCCATTAAGTTAGGATCCCTGAAAGAAGGAATGTAATCCATAATCAGTAATAAAAAGGAAACACTTCCACACAGACAGATGAGGAATATTAGCGCCGATCCGTGGTTAAAGCTGATTCGTCTGCGCTAATATTCCTCATCTGTCTGTGTGGAAGTGGCAGTTTCCAAGCAGGCACCAGGTACCAGGTCAAGTAAGAAAAGACTCATCAGGATTCCCTTAGAGGCCCAGAGTAATCGTATTGATACCGTTGATGGTTCCGAAGCAACAGGGGGGCCGTGTCCCACACTTACTCAGAGCAACTAAATCAAAGAACCTTCATTGAAGTGTTAAGATTGGGCACTGATGGAAGAACTGTATTGATGTGTGTCTATTATAAAATACAGTACAATGTTATTAATATGTGTACTGTATGAGCGGTCCCTGTCCATGGGGACACGAATAAATGACTGTTGTACTACAAAAGTTTCTGGATCTCATTATTCTACAACCTTGCTACCTCATGGCCCAGCCACCTGAATCCAGCCCCTGTTTCAAGATAACCCATGCAGAGTAGCCATATAGCACATACTATACTGATGTAATCTCCCCAGAAGCCGGGCAGGGAGGGTTACAATTGGATGATGTTTCACTGGAGTTTTGTGTTTGCCTTCCTCTGGATAAAAATACCGTTAATACAAATATAGGATAAGTATCTGTCATCTAAATTTAACATTGGTTGAACTTGATGGACATATGTCTTTTTTCAACCGCGTCTACTACTGTATGTAACTATGTACAGTATATATGTTCATAGATAACAGCCTTCTTGAGAATAATGTTTTGTGTTTTGTTTTTAAGCTTTCGAACAGTTTGTTGTGAATGAGATTATTACATGGCAGAGTTTTGCAGTTTGTGATATTATATTAAATGTACAGTATTTCTTTTCAAGTTGCAACAATGTGAGCGTTAAAGTGATATTCAGTATTTATATATTTTTTTGACTTCAAGACAGTGCTCGATCGTGTTGACAGACAGTAGCCGTCTTTCTGGACAACTGCAATGCCGGCGCTAACGGCTGTCAGTGGAAACTAGGCTTATTAATTGGCTCGTATAATACCACACAATAGTATGAGAATTAAATTGGCCAGACATTATCGTTTTTAACTGAAGTTTCACAATACAGTACTAGGATAATTTGATGAACAAATGCACAAATTAATGGCATTTCAACGTTTGGCTGCCTGTGGTTTCATTCCATTTCATCTTTGTCCTATTAGGTTTAATCACTCATCCTACAACTCGGTATAAAATATGGTGTTTTCCTACTGTAGCTTAACTCCAGATACTTAGATGAGATACAAGTAGAATACAGTGAGAACTCATTGAGGCTTTTTCCATATGCTGCTATAGCACCAATCCAGCAATGCCGCACGGAAATCCCCATTGATGACAATGGAGTTTTTCGTGTGATAGTGCCAGACTGACACTATCACAGTTTACTAACCAAGTTCAATTGTGTGACAACAACGCCTCTGGCAGTTAGTATGAGATCTACATTGGATGTTAACAGCTATTGTACTCTACTCTCTCTACGGTTATCTTTCATTTTCATTCATATTCATAATCACAGCTATTCAACTTGCTTCCTTATATTTTGTTGAATTATGCTTTTGGGGCTATCATTTCCATGGCAACTTTGAATGACAATTATTTATCCATTATTTAGTTTGATCATGTGTTGGTTGGAAACCAGCAAAACAAACTTGGCTATGTGGGAGACATACCTTGCTTTATTGAGCTTTGGCCCAGGGTGTGATATTTGCGATCACTCTAGATGCTGTGCCAGATTTCTGTGTCTCAGCTGCTATTTGTGACAAACGCACATAAATTTCTACACATGGAACGCCTTTGCTTCTCATTTCCATGGTGTTTAAGAAAACAAACAAACGCATTGCCTAAAATAGACAAACTCAACAGTTAAGTGTGTAATAATTTTGTATTTTGTTTGCACATTGTATTTGGCATTCATAAATAGAATCATCCATCTCCCTAAAGCATTCCAGTGAGTAAAGTCTCAGAGATACAGACACACTGTATGCTGTGGACACAGTCAAGAGTTCCAGAGTGATATCGTGTACAGCAGTGAAAAATTGGTATTTCTTTACCAAGCTTTACAGTCTTTTTGCTTGAGGTTCTCTATTTTGGGGGGGGGACCTGAGCAATAGACTTAATTGTTTTTCTGATAATTTCATATAATATATGTTTTATATATATATATATATATATATATATATATATATATATATATATATATATACACACAGTCATGTGAAAAAAGAAAGTACACCCTCTTTGAATTCTATGGTTTTACATATCAGGACATAATAACAATCATCTGTTCCTTAGCAGGTCTAAAAATTAGGTAAATACAACGTCAGATGAACAACATCACACGACATATTACACCGTGTCATGAGTTATTTAACAAAAATAAAGCCAAAATGGAGAAGCTATGTGTGAAAAACTAAGTACACCCTTACTGCTTCCATAGGAATTAAGATGCTAAGTAGCAGACAGGTGCTGCTAATCAAATGCCCTTGATTAATTGATCATCAGCAAGTGTGACCACCTCTATAAAAGCCGGTTTTAGCAGTTTGCTGGTCTGGAGCATTCAGGTGTGTGTTAACACAATGCCAAGGAGGAAAGACCTCAGCAATGATCTTAGAGAAGCAATTGTTGCTACCTTCAATCTGGGAAGGGTTATAAGGCAATTTCCAAACAATTTAAAGTCCATCATTCTACAGTGAGAAAAATTATTCAAAAGTGGACTACATTCAAGACAGTTGCCAATCTTCCCAGGAGTGGACGTCCCAGCAAATTCACCCCAAGGTCACACCATGCAATGCTCAGAGAAATTGCAAAATACCTAAGAGTTTCATCTCAGACTCTACAGGCCTCAGTTAGCATGTTAAATGTTAAAGTTCATGACAGTACAATAGGAAAAAGACTGAACAAGTATGGTTTGTTTGGAAGGGTTGCCAGGAGAAAGCCTCTTCTCTCTAAAAAGAACATGGCAGCATGGCTTAGGTTTGCAAAGTTGCATCTGAACAAATCAGAAGACTTCTGGAACAATGTTCTTTGGACAGACGAGACCAAAGTGGAGATGTTTGGCCATAATGCACAGCGCCATGTTTGGCAAAAACAAACACAGCATATCAGCACAAACACCTCATACCAACTGTCAAGCACGGTGGTGGAGGGGTGATGATTTGGGCTTGTTTTTGCAGCCACAGGACCTGGGAACCTTGCAGTCATTGAGTCGACCATGAACTCCTCTGTTTACCAAAGTATTCTAGAGTCAAATGTGAGGCCATCTGTCCGACAGCTTAAGCTTGGCCGAAATTGGGTCATGCAACAGGACAATGATCCCAAGCACAGCAGCAAATATACAACAGAATGGCTGAAAAAGGCTGGACGGAGCTACGATGGCAAGGAGCATGGTAGCATAACCTAGCTGCTCTGAGCCCCGCTGAACAATATAAGCACTCAAAACCTATAAAAATATACGGATTTCGTCGCCAAATATCACAAAAGATCCATAAAGGTCTCAGGATGTCAAAGAGAGGAGTGAAAACACCGAGGAAGAGGGGGATGCCTGAATATTTTGGGAATGCCCGGACGGCAGGTGCTGCTGCAGAAATGGCACCCATTTCAAACACAGGCACTGAAACAGAGCTGGAGGGAGATGAAGAAGAAATGGACAACGCTGCACAGAGGCCAGTGAGGCAATGTGACTTTAATAAGCTTTACAAGGACTTGACATCTATGCTGCAAGCAGAGATAAAAGATTTGATAAAGAAATTACAGGGCTTGGGGAGCGAACCGGAGCATTAGAGACTAAAGTGGATCAGACAATAAAGTCAATAAAAAGAAATTATAATAAAACAGCGGACCTACAGAGTCAAATCAATGAGATCAAAGACAGACAAGAGGACACCGAAAACCGCGACCGAAGAAACAACCTGCGGATCCGGGGGGTACCAGAGTCAGTGCAGGACTGTGAGGAGTTCATGAGCCGGTGGCTAGAGAGTATACTCCCAGATACACCGAAAGAGTACTTGGCTCTAGACAGATGCCACAGAGCCCTGCGGGCGAAGCGCTGAAAACGGAACAGCCTAGGGACATCATTTTGCGGATGCACCACTTTAGATCCAGGGAGGCTGTCTTACAAAAAACACGTCCTCTACCAGCGGTAGAATTTGAGGGTACCCGGCTCATGATTTTTCAAGACTTGGCACCAACCACACTAGCAAGGCAGAGGAGTCTGCTTCCCATAACAAAAAACTAAGGGACAAGGCAATAAGGTATCGCTGGACCTTCCCTTTCGGCCTCATGGTGATCCGGAATGGCCGGTCCTTTACCATGAGGGAACTAGAGGAAGGGCCTGCCTTTCTCAACAAATTAGGGCTGGAGGAAGCTATCACAGCCGAGAGTCCAGAAGAGGCTCCCCTGGACCCCACGTGGACCAGCAGTGCAAAAGCTGCTAAGGACGAAGGGGGAAAAAATTTATTGCACCCACAAGTTATTGCAATGTATAAGTTTCCCTGGTGTTGCTGACGGGGTGCACCAAGTTGACAACGCTGTCATTCCTGAGCTGAAGATTTCTACTAAAGAAGGGCCTCCTGGAAAATTGCAAGCTGAAGACAGAAGGAAAAACCTGCAAAAATAACTTTACCCTACCTGGGTTTGTGGGCCATGCGGATGCAAGAAGATGGCGGCGACTGCGGAGTATCCAGGGATCCATGCTGAAACACAGGACCAGGAAAGTGCAGGCTGGCGGAAAGCTGGGGAAAGAGCGCGAACGTCCATCAGGTCGTGCAGAGGAATCCAAGTTGGCGGCGGGGCGGAACTACGTCATCACCGAGTGACAAGTTGACGGGCGCCATCTTGGAGGTGGCACGAAAACCGGAAGTGGACGCCGGAACAGCATAAAGAGGCAGGGACGGCGCTGGATGATGGCGCAAGCGTCATTAAGAGACGGAAGGGGGGAGGAGAGAGGAAGAGGAGGGAGCGGGGCTAAGGAGGGGCAAAGTTTGGGGAAGAGGATCCGGGAGGGGATCGGGTTGTGATGCGGAGGCAGAGGAGGGTAAGCAATGGTATCGGAAGGAGGAGAGACATGAGAGAGCTGGAGGGGAGTGTTCAGGCGGAGCGGGGGAGGCACAAGGGTAACAATGGCGGAGCAGGAGAGGTAGGGCAGGAAGGGAGAGGAAGGGCTGGAAGGGAGAGGAGGAGCAGGGAGGGATTAGGAGACAGGGAAAGGGAGGTGGAAGGTAGCAATGGGAGAGAGAGAGAGATCTTTCGAAGGGTAGGTAGAGGATATGAATCAGGGGAGAAAGTGGAGAGAAGGGGTAACGAAAGTGAAGATAGTCAGAAGAAGGTGGACAGGTAGAAAGACGGGGGGACTAAAAGAAGGGTAGAGGAATGATGAAGTGAAGGTGTGCAAGATGGTGGTAGGGAAATCATAGAGGAAGACAGGTGAAGATAGAAAGGGGAGGTTGAGGAAGTAATATAAATAAGGACAGGGGCACCTTCTAGTAGAGATAGTAGACATTCGAGGAGTTAGTCAGGGCATAGGACAAGAAGGCTTGTAGAAGCAGTTCATAGGTTAGTAAAAGGTTGACTATAGGTTCATAGAAGTTAAGAGAAGATTTTGAATACAAGGTAGTTAGGAGCGGGGCAGGAGAGGAGGGGTGCGATCCTGCTTGTCAGTTCGTATGGACCGCAGGCTGGGTTTGGAGATAGGGGTCTCTCTGATTTCCGGCGAAGTCCGAGGTCCGAAGTCCGAGGCAATGGACTTGAGGCCAGGGGGGATATGACCTGGCGTCGAGCTCAGATGTTATGTGTTAAGTGTTGCTCTGTGTTTATGTTCCCCTTTGTTTCCTACCCTCTGTTTTTCCCATCCCCCTTCCAGCCACCTACCACCGGGCCAGCGGAGATGAAAAGCCGGCTTTATCGGGATCCCAACAAATCGGAAGGCAGCCAAGACACCTTTAAAACAGCACGGATAGAAGCTCCCAAGACCACAGATGAGTAACGAAATAGTGTTAATATCACACAATGTAAAGGGATTTAACAGTCCAACAAAAAGGAAACAGGCGTTTAAAGATTATAGGCGTAAAGGCGCAGAGATTTTATTCCTGCAGGAGACGCATTTTTCCAGGGATAGCTACCCAAATTTTTTTGATAAGAACTTTAGACTGAGCTTTCTAGCCTCAGCAATGATCAAGAAAAGGGGAGTGGCTATTCTAGTACACAACAAAATCCCACTAGTAACGGACGGGACGTTTAGAGACAAAGATGGGAGGTACATTATAGTGACGGGCGCCATTAGAGATCAGCCAATCACATTGGCGGCAATATATGCTCCCTGTGAGCAAGCTGGGGGCTTCTTTCAAATATTTGTTCAGGGGACCTGAATAGGACATTGCATCCTGACCTGGACAGATGTACTAAATCGCACACAACTCACAGACAGGACGTATTAACAATAAACCAGGGTATGAGAGACTGTCAACTCTTAGACATATGGAGAGAACAACATCCGGGGGTGAAAGAGTACACGTTTTTTTCACATCCACATAACAGATACAGTAGGATAGATTACTTCCTTGTGTCAAATAGAATGGTTCCAGGGGTCTCTCGCACGGAGATACATGATATTTCATGGTCTGACCATGCATCTCTCGAGCTGCGATGCACACTAATCCCGCTGGACAGGCCTCAAGCGAACTGGAAACTAAATGAATTATTACTAAAAATCCCAGATATAGAAAGGGAGGTGGGAGATAAGATCGAGGAATATTTCAAGGAGAATGAGGGGAGTGTGTCAGCACATTCCACACTGTGGGAGGCCCATAAGGCTACCCTCAGAGGGATTTTAATGAATTTGGCAGCTGAACGCAAAAGAGAGAGAGATGCCAAAATTAGAGATTTGGAAAAGAAGCTAGCAGATCTCTCGCAACTTCATAAAGCGACAAAACAAGAGCAAAGTTTGAAAGAACTATTAGACACTAAAACTAAGCTCAATCTCCTCTTATCCGCCCAGGCAGAGAGAGAAATGGCATGGACCAGACGTAAATTTTTCGAAAAAGCTAACAAGCCAGATACTTTACTTGCCAATAAGCTAAAAAACAGGCTTCCAAATTACCACATTCACGCCATTAGAACACAAGGCGGGGACCTGACATCCAATCCTAGGAAAATAGTGGAAGAATGTAATTATTTCTATGAAACATTGTACAATGGAAACAAGGTCACCCACAACCAGAAAAATACAGAGCTACTAAAATTATTTCTGCAGGAGGCAAAACTACCGAGGTTGGGCAGAGATGTGAGAGAGCTAATACAGCAGGACTTCACACTAGAGGAAGTGACGGAGGTAATTAAGACACTTAAACCAGCAAAAGCGCCTGGGCCAGATGGGTTTTCTAATTTATACTATAAAAAATATCTGAAACTACTAGCTCCCCATCTGTTAAAACTCTTTAACGATGTTTTGGCAGGGGCCTCCTTCGAAACACAAATGCTACAGGCTTCAATCTCCCTGATCCATAAACCCGGTAAGGACCCGGCAGACTGCTAGAGCTACTGGCCCATTTCCCTGATCAATTCGGATGTTAAAATATTTTCCAAACTTATAGCAAACAGGATGGGTAGCGTCCTTCCCGGGTTAGTCCATCCAGATCAGGTAGGGTTTATCGAAGGCAGGCAGGCAGCGGACAATACCAGGAGGATTATAGATTTGATTGATCTGGCCAAACAAAAAAACATCCAGTCCATGGTATTAAGTCTCGACGCAGAAAAAGCCTTCGATAGGATAGATTGGCCCTACTTAAAAGAGACATTGAAGGCATTTGGTTTCGAGGGACGCCTGCTAAATGCCATACTAGCTTTGTATGAGGGCCCGACGGCACGGGTACGACACCAGGGCTTCCCTTCGGAACAATTTAGCATCCGTAGTGGAACGAGGCAGGGTTGCCCTTTGTCCCCCTTGCTTTTTGCCCTCTGCATTGAGCCCCTAGCAGCGCACATTAGACGAAG
Source organism: Ascaphus truei (assembly GCF_040206685.1). NCBI lineage: Eukaryota > Metazoa > Chordata > Amphibia > Anura > Ascaphidae > Ascaphus > Ascaphus truei. The sequence goes on from NC_134486.1 coordinate 106,102,426, forward strand.
CCCTGAATCACGGTTGGAGAGCAGACACATAAAGTGACTCTGTACACCGATGATGTGATTTTAACACTGTCGAGGCCCCTCACATCTCTTCCCAACGTTTTTGCGATCCTAGGAAAGTTCAACCAAGTCTCGGGTTTTTAAATTAATCAGACAAAATCGGAAGCTCTCAATATAAACTTACCCAAAGAATTGGAAAAATTAATAGAAATAAACTTTAATTTCAAATGGCAAGCCTCCACTATCAAATATTTAGGGGTATACCTCACCAGGGAGTACAAAACATTGTACAAAGCAAATTACCCAAAATTAATTAAGACACTGGGGGAGGATCTCAGGACATGGATGAGGGGCGGCATATCATGGATTGGCAGGATGCATAGCATGAAAATGAACCTCCTCCCAAAGATGTTATATCTTTTCCAGAGCCTGCCAATACCTTTAGTGAAATCCGACATCCTCTCCCTACAGTCTAACATTATGAAATTCATTTGGAATAAAAAAAGCCCACGAATTGTAAAAGGTATCTTAAAGAGGCCTACATCAAAAGGGGGACTAGCGGTACCTTGCTTGTTAGCCTATTATAAAGCGGCACAATTAAGCCAAATTATCCAGTGGCACGCAGATCCGAACAAGAGGCGGAGGATGGAACTAGAGAAAAGCTGTGGTGCACCGGTTGAGCTGCATAATCTGATTTGGCTCCCTAAGGGAAGCTCCAACAAAATGAGGGTTCCGCTTCAGGCCATGGCCAATTCCTTGAAGGTCTGGGAGGCTACTAAAAACAGTTGTAACCTCACTTCCAAACACTCCCTAATGACTCCGATAATCGGCAACACGGACTTCGCTCCAGGGTTGAATAGCGGTAATTTGTTAATTTGGACACAGGCAGGTATCACAAGATTAAAGGATCTGGAGGGGAGGATACATATAAAAACCTTTGAGCAAATTAAATCCACAAAGGATATCCCAAACAAGGAATTCTTTAAATACCTCCAGATCCGAGATTTTTATAACAAATTCCCAATTAGACCAGCAAGAACAAATTTTGAGCAGCTATGTTCTAGAGATATGGACACGCGGGGACTAACCTCTAGAATGTACAAGGAAGTGATCTGTCCTGAGACTCAGACGACCACAAGACTCAGTTACATGAGACAGTGGAAGACAGATTTAGGGGAGACACTAGAGGATGAGGAATGGGACGGGATCCTGCAGGCAGCAGCGAAAAGTTCAATCTGCACCACATTAAAGGAGAACGCATATAAAGTCCTCATGCGTTGGTAATATACCCCAGTAAAATTATCTAAATTTGTCAAAGGATACTCCCCGCTCTGCCCAAAGCAGTGCGGGGAGATCGCGGATCTACAACACATGCTGTGGTCTTGCACGAAGGTGGTCCCGATTTGGGAACAAATTAGAGAGTGGATACAGAGGATACTCGGTTTAGAGATCCCCCTGGACCCGTGGCTGTTCCTATTGGGCAGGCGGATCCAGGGTCTGTCAAATGCGTCGCACAAATTAATCGCGCACTTTGCAACAGCCACCAGGTGTGAGATAGCAGCACTGTGGAAACAATCAGATTTACCAGTAATACCCAAAATCAGAAATAAAATTTGGCATGTCTGCCGGATGGAACAATTGACGAGTTTGGTCAATGACACCGGCCCAAATTTCCACCAAGTCTGGACGCCTTGGCTGGCCCAGACAGACATCCCGGGGATAAGCATATCCACAATCCTACATTGATAGACACAGGTGCGTTCTCCTTTGAAAGCGCAGGATCCGCGACCACATAGAGACGGACAGTTAGATTAGAAGTCAGACAGGATCCAGATGAGTAGGGAAGAAGCCAACAGTTTCAAAACGGTGGACACAAAGGCGACGGCCCACTATTCCCCCCCCCCCCCCCCCCCCCCACCTATACCTTCCTCCCTATCTGTCTATTGTCTTGTCTAGTCTGGTGAGTCGTGTTGGTGGATTGTATGTTACCCTCAGTTGGCGTCATATACATGTTAGGTGTTGTTAAAAGATACGGGTTACAGAGGTTTACTGAGATAATTGTTGGTGATACAATGTATGCATGAAAAACCCAATAAAAGTAAAGTTGAAAAAAAAAGAATGGTTGAAAAAGAAAAGAATCAAGGTGTCTGCACCACATTAAAGGGGAACGCATATAAAGTCCTCATGCGTTGGTAATATACCCCAGTAAAATTATCTAAATTTGTCAAAGGATACTCCCCGCTCTGCCCAAAGCAGTGCGGGGAGATCGCGGATCTACAACACATGCTGTGGTCTTGCACGAAGGTGGTCCCGATTTGGGAACAAATTAGAGAGTGGATACAGAGGATACTCGGTTTAGAGATCCCCCTGGACCCGTGGCTGTTCCTATTGGGCAGGCGGATCCAGGGTCTGTCAAATGCGTCGCACAAATTAATCGCGCACTTTGCAACAGCCACCAGGTGTGAGATAGCAGCACTGTGGAAACAATCAGATTTACCAGTAATACCCAAAATCAGAAATAAAATTTGGCATGTCTGCCGGATGGAACAATTGACGAGTTTGGTCAATGACACCGGCCCAAACTTCCACCAAGTCTGGACGCCTTGGCTGGCCCAGACAGACATCCCGGGGATAAGCATATCCACAATCCTACATTGATAGACACAGGTGCGTTCTCCTTTGAAAGCGCAGGATCCGCGACCACATAGAGACGGACAGTTAGATTAGAAGTCAGACAGGATCCAGATGAGTAGGGAAGAAGCCAACAGTTTCGAAACGGTGGACACAAAGGCGACGGCCCACTATTCCCCCCCCCCCCCACCTATACCTTCCTCCCTATCTGTCTATTGTCTTGTCTAGTCTGGTGAGTCGTGTTGGTGGATTGTATGTTACCCTCAGTTGGCGTCATATACATGTTAGGTGTTGTTAAAAGATACGGGTTACAGAGGTTTACTGAGATAATTGTTGGTGTTACAATGTATGCATGAAAAACCCAATAAAAGTAAAGTTGAAAAAAAAAGAATAGTTGAAAAAGAAAAGAATCAAGGTGTTGCAATGGCCCAGTCAAAGTCCAGACCTCAACCCGATTGAAATGCTGTGGCTGGACCTTAAGAGAGCCATGCATAAACAAATGCCCACAAACCTCAATGAACTGAAGCAACGTTGTAAAGAAGAGTGGGCCAAAATTCCTCCACAACGATGTGAGAGACTGATAAAGTCATACAGAAAACCATTACTTCAAGTTATTGCTGCTAAATAAAGGTGGTTCTACAAGCTATTGAATCATACGGTGTACTTAGTTTTTCACAAATGGCATCTCCATTTTTACTTTATTTTTGTTAAATAAATCATGACACTGTGTAATATGTCATGTGTTGTTGTTCATCTGAGGTTGTATTTACCTAATTTTAAGACCTGCTAAGGACCAGATGATTGTGATTATGTCCTGATATGTAAAACCATGGAATTCAAAGAGGGTGTATGTATGTATGTATGTATGTGTATATATATATATATATATATATATATATATATATATATATACATATATATATAAAAAATAAACTGACACAAACAAACAGTAGCGCCAATGAGTGGGAATGTGAATGGGTGATTAGATTAATGTGCTGAAAATTAAATGTAATATAAATTAACTAAATGGTGAAGGTGCAATATCAAAAACAACAATAATAATTGTTAATAAAATCAAGGCAATCACATGAATTAAACAGATGAATTGTCCAGTTCAGAAAACAGTCTGTATGGAGGAGGTCAAGCTTCTTTCGTGATCCTGCCTGATCACAAACACCTACAAAAAACAAAAGAAGAGAAGCGCCGGCTCCATAGCATAATGCTGTAAAAATAGGAAACTTTATTCAAACATGGAGTAGTCATCAGGACCTATACTCACATGGTGGGTAAAAAACACAATCGTTTGAGACAATCTGTAACTGCAGGTAGTCGTCCGTGTGTCACTGCGTGATGACGTCACACGTCCTACGCGTTTCGTCATAGTAAGTGACTTTCTCACTTGGCTTGTTTTAATTTAGACTCACAAAATATATTGCTAACATGATCATCTGAGATTCATGATTTATTCATCAGGGCAATGACTAAGTAAAAATCGGTCATCAACAAACTCATATTTGCGCATAGCAGCACAACACAGATAGTTAAGGTGACCATATTTTGAAAGTGACAATCAGGGAAAAAATACAAAATGATTGATTAATAATCATCTCTCACTCATGCCACCCTCCTCTCTCTTCCCCCTCTCTATCACTTACCCTCAACTCTTCCCCCCTCACATTCCCCTCTCACTCCTCCACACATTAGCCTTGATACATAGACCCCTTCTCACCGCTCCCCTGAAGAGTGCCTATAAAGTTCCTCTCTACCCCTATTAATCACTGTAGGATATATGTTTCTTCAAACAGTCCACTTGAAAAAATCCATAAGGTTTTGAAGACTATTTCTTTAAACCTCAGCTTTCCCATTTTATGTTTTGTTCCATGTCACCAAGATTAATTTATTTGTTTACTGCTGTGCTTTTACCATCTACATTACTAAGTTACTGGTTAACATTTTTTACAGTTATGAGTGTGGACACAAGTTTTGCATAACTAACCTCATATTATTATTGAGAAATAGGCAGATTTTCCATCAAAACCCAAAGCAGATTGAGTTGGAGGAGTTGTTCAATTCACTAGGGTCTCCAATTGTATACAAATCTGCTCAAAACTCCCTCCAAATAACTTAGGATAGATGCCTGTGCTGAAAAAGGAGCACTGCTGAGATAAGCTGGGAGATATGCTAATGGCTATGCAAAAGTATATTTAAAGTATATTTAAAGTCACATCCCACACTTCCAGAAAGGATTTCCATACCCAAGGCCACCGACGGGGGGAGAGCTGGGACACGTGACCCCGGTCCAGTGGTTGCGGGGGGCCCGACGGATGGACAAAAACAAACTGGACCCCTGCTCTCCCCTAGCTGTAGGCCACGCCCTCACTCTGTCTCACGTTGAGCTTCCAATGCTGGCACGGGACTGGCCTCTCTGACGTCGGAAGTAAGCTTGGCCCAGCTTCCGGCGCAAGCCGGGATGAGAGGGAGGCCCGGCGTACACTGATGTTGGAAGCTAAGCGTGAGACAGAGTGAGGAAGGCCTGCAGCTAGGGAGAGCCAGGGCCCGGCGGCATCTGCTTTGACCGGCCCCCCACAGCTACCAGGTCCAGCCTGAGACCATCCCCAAGGATAGCCTGTATTTTTATATGTATGAGGGGGGGTGTATTTTATATGTATTGGGGTAGTGTATTTTTATATGTATTTGGGGGGGTGTTATTATATGTATTGGGGGGTGTATTTTTATATGTATTCTGGGGTGTATTATATGTATTTGGGGGGGTATGTTTGTAATATATATTGGGGAGGTATATTATTATATGTACTGGGGGTGTATTTTTATATGTATTGGGGGTGTATTTTTAATATGTTTTGGGGGCATATTTTTATATGTATTGGGGGTGTATATTTATATGTGTTAGGGGGTGTATTGTTATATGTGCTGGGGTGTTTTTGTATGTGTATTGGTGGGGAGTGTATTTTTAATATGTATTGGGGGTGTATTTTTATATGCATTGGTGGGGGGTGTATTATTATATGTATTGGGGGTGGTGTATTTTTAGATATTTTGTGGGCTATATGTTTTTTTTTGTATGTATTTGGGGTGAGGGGTTGTATGTATTTAGGGGGTGGGGTTTTTTGGTATATATTTTGTGGGGGGGATTGTGTGACGGGAGGGGGGATTGAGTAAGAGTGGGGTAATTGACGGAGGGTGGGGGTGAGTGAAAGGAGAGAGGGGGTGAGGGAGGGAGTGAGGAAAAGATGGAGTAAGAGTGAGACACAGGGGAGAGAAATTAATTGAGACAGGGGGGATTGAGTGAGAGTTGGGTAATTGATGTAGGGGGGAGAGTGAGAAAAAGGGAGTGAGACATACATGGGAAGAGAGATATTAATAGAGGGGGCTTGGGATGTGTGAAATGGGGTGGGGATCACAAGACCGCTGACATGAGGGGTAGGGGGGCGCACGTAACTCTAGTCCGGAGCCCCGGGAAATCTGTCTGAAGTCCTATCCATACCAACTAATGTATATAGAATTAGCAAGCCTAAGGCCTCGGGCATGGTCAGCGATTAGGCGCTGACCCATGCTGAGGCGCGCTGGTGCTTACCAGTGAGCCCCTACATCCGCAATGAGAGCGGCTTTAGTAGGGGCTCGCCTACGCTTCCGAAAGCGTGTGGAAGCGTAGGTCTTATACAAATTTTAGATTTGGCGCTTGCCGGAGCGCAGGGCCGGTCACGTGACGTCACTGGCCCACCCCCCGACACGCCCCCTGACAAGCCCCCAGGCGGCATGGGGACCAAGGCCAGGGAAAGCACCTGCTTTCCCTCAGCCTCCGCGCGCCTCAGCACGCGAGAAGGCACCATGGACGCAGCCTAAGACATCTAGTGACTGGAGTGATGTACAAGAAAGGGACAAGTTGCCACAGCAACTCTCCACCATTGGCCATCTCGCCGCTGCGGTAAGTTATTAAGGGTTTTGCTTCAGGGGTTGTAGGGTAAGGGGTTAAGCTTTCTAGGGTGAGGTAAGGTTGGTTAGGGTAAGGGCTCCGATTATGGGTTTTAGGGTTAGAGGTTAAGGTTTAGCTTTTTAGGGTAAAGGGTTAAGTCTAGGGGTTTTAGGGTAAAGGGTTAAGGTTATAGGGTGAAGATTAACTATAGCATTAGGGGTTAAGGTTAAGGGTCCACGGGTTAGGGTAAGGAGTTAAGGTTAGAGGTTTTAGGGTAAAGGGTTAACGGTTTAGAGTAAGGACAGAGTTAAAGACTGCCCCTTTATCTTCCACATTTTCCCTGCAAAATCATCCCAATTTATTTCTAGTAGATTAGTCCTCGGTTTATTAAAATCTGCCTTTCTACAGTTTAAGGTCTTTGTTGAACCCAAGTAATATGGTTTTTGATCATTTATTTCAAATGAGACCATGTTATGATCACTGTTACCCAAATGTGCCCGGACTTGAATATTTATTATTACTTCTACATTGTTTGATATTACCAAATCCAGTATTGTCCCTCTCCTGTTTGGTTTTTCAATAATGTGGGTCATTTAAGCATCCCCAAAAAACCCGTTTCCTTTCATTGTAATGCTAATCTCATTGCCCCAGTCTACAGTATGTCTGGATAATTTAAATCCTCCTAGTTTTGATGCCCTCTCCATTTGCAAAGTATTTTGGCTTCCTCAATCTCAAAGATATTTTGTGGTTTATAGCATATCCCTACAAATAGTTTCTTTGTACTAATACCTTGTGACAGGGTGAAGTAATTCGCCGATAATTATGCATGGGAAACATACCTCTGACGGCTGAAACTAGCAGTCAGAAGGTTAACACAGTCAGAGATACCTGGGCAATCAGGGCTGAGTTAAGGCAGCTGTCAGACAGCTGTATAAGGTGCCAAACCTGATCAGGAAGGCATAGAGACTTTTCTAAACCAGGAAGTACGCCGGAGGCTCTGGTTCCCCAGACAGAGTATTGCCACGAGCAGAGACAAGCCTGCCCCGTCTACAAGGAACCAGGCTTCCAACCCTGCAGAGGGAGTAAAGCTGCTGTTGTTACTGTATATCCAGAGGGGATTATTTGGACTCTCTTGGGGTGGAGTTGCCCAAACACAGATAAGAACTTTTATATTTTCATGCCAGACATTTGCATAATGTTGTTTGACCTGGAAATAGGCTAGTTACCCAGGGGGATAGCTAGGGACCTTCTGTATAGTTAATCTCCCAAGGGGAGTTGCGGTTTATTTTATTATTTGTTTTTCTTAAAGGGATGGTGTGCCTATTAATTGTTTGATTGTGGAAAATAAACTTCTGAAGTTAAAACCTTACCCACTGTTTGGGACTCTTCATGACCCCACTGCGAGGCTGCCCTGCCACATACTTCCACTGCTAAAATTTACATTTGCTCTACATTTTCATCACTCCCTTGATAAACATCTTCCCTTATAATAGGTTTTAGATCCGGGTTAACATCTAAACATACTCCACCTCCTCTTGTATTTGCTCGATCCTTCCAAAAAAGGAATAACTCTCTAAATTAACTGCCCAGTCATGAGTTTCATCCCACCATGTTTCAGAATTGCCTATGATATCATACTGCTCTCGTGCAGCTATTAATTCAAGCTCCCCCATTTTATCTGTCACGCTTCTTGCATTAGCAAGCATGCGTTTAAGGTTTTTTTCTGTCTGTACTATTATCTTATCTGCTCCCGCCTTTCTACTCCAATTGGATTTAGTCTTTAGAAGTTTTCTAGTATTATCTGTATTTAATATGGGTGTCTCCCTGCTTGCAAAACTCCCATTTGGCCCCATTCTACTTCCATGCAGGGCCGCCAACAGGGGGGGAGAAAGGATACTGGGGCCCAGAGCGGCAGGGCGCCAGTTAATTAAAAAAAAAAAAAAAGGCGCCAGGTCTCCCTGTTAGCAGCGCCGGAAGTAGGTTGGGTTAAGCTTCCAGCGCGCCGGCGTGAGAGTGAGGCCCGGCGTGTGCGGGAGCAGCATCTGAGACAGGTGCAGCGGGGCCGGCGGCAAATGCTGCGATCAGCCGCCGGGCCCCTCGCAGCACCGTCACCTCCCCCCCTCTACCACCCCCCCCCCCCCCAGTCACCGGGCCATCCCGCTACCACCCCAACCCACAGCATCGGCCAAAACCGCCACCCCCCCCCCGCGCAGCATCGGGCCAGCATCGGCCCCACCCCCGCAGCACACCGGTGCGCGTGGGAGCAGCAACGTGGTGTGCCTGCAGCGGGGCCGGCGGCAACTGCTGTGACCAGCCGCCGGGCCTCCTGCTGCAATGCCCCCCTCACAGGACAGGGCCGTCCCGCCAACCCCCGAAGCCGCCGGACACCCCCCCGCAGCCGCCGGACACCCCCAACAGCCGCCGGACACCCCCTGCAGTCGCTGGACACCCCCGTATAAATACATATATCACACACATTCCCAGTAAGATATATATATATATATATATATATATATATATATATATATATATATAAATATGTAAAGATGTGTGTTCAGTTGGTGTTTGACTCTGTTCAGTGAGAGGCCTGTGCAGTGTCTGCAACAGTGTTGCAGTGTGTTAGAGCAAAGTGAGACAGGCAGTGGCTGATGTAATAGCTGTGTGTCTGTGCAGATTAAGGCAGAGAGGCTCCGTGGAGAAACTACAACTCCCATGAGCTCCTGGGCAGTCACCTGATGTAAAGAACCAATCAGAAGGCTAGGATGACGGGAGCAGGAAAGGAAAGCGTGGGGGAGAGACCACGCTAGTCAGAGGAGATATGGACGGAGCACTCCTGCTGCTTTGCTAGCATTTTGCTACCAGCCATTCAGACATTCAAGTTCCTGTTTACATTGTGAACTCTCCCCGGCTGAAACCTCGCTGACATCATCAAGTTCACGCGAGACTCTATTCAGTGTATGCTCTGTGTAGCACCGGAGAGAGGGGAAGGCGGCGTCCCTCGTGGCTTTCGGTTCCTGCCAGGACCTAGAGGGGCTATTGTGGCAAGACACACCGCGGACATCACACCGAAGTCCTCCTCCTTGGGTTCCTGCATCTGAACGGGCTGAGTTGTACTCAAAAACGCATTTTTTTCAGCTTTGTTTGTGAGTGTGCATTTTTATCCCTTACTCCATAAATTTATTGTTATACAATTTTACGCTATGAGTGCGCCTGTTTTTTCTGTGTTTTTGTAGATATCCTAAGGAAGTGGTGTTCCCTTCATTCGGGCTGCAGAGACTCTTTTGGATAGCAATTGGAACATTTTGGGATTTGTATATCTTTTACATATATTTTTCTGGACATTTTCTTTTTTGATATTTTATTATGTATTTTATTGGTTCATTATTTTAAAAAAATTTTACTACATCCACTGTGCAGAGCATAGGTTTTTTATTTTTATTTGTAATAAAATTTTCCATTTCACTTTTATTTATATTTTTACTCTATAGAGATTTTATATAGTGATAGGTTGGCGCTAATATATTTCTTCTTTTGTTATATATATATATATATATATATATATATATATATATATATATATATATATATATATATGTAAAGATGTGTGTTCAGTTGGTGTTTGACTCTGTTCAGTGAGAGGCCTGTGCAGTGTCTGCAACAGTGTTGCAGTGTGTTAGAGCAGAGTGAGACAGGCAGTGGCTGATGTAATAGCTGTGTGTCTGTGCAGATTAAGGCAGAGAGGCTCCGTGGAGAAACTACAACTCCCATGAGCTCCTGGGCAGTCACCTGATGTAAAGAACCAATCAGAAGGCTAGGATGACGGGAGCAGGAAAGGAAAGCATGGGGGAGAGACCACGCTAGTCAGAGGAGATCTGGACGGAGCTGAAGGAGGTAGTGTGAGTGCAGGGGGTCAGTGACCCGCCTGCATAGGCCAGCTATCCCCTCAGGCCCATAGGAGCATCCCCTGAGTCACAGTAGGCTGCTGTACTGCAGGGACGCCCTGTAGTGAAAGTGATTGTCACCCTACTATACATTAGTTAGGGACAAAGTACAGAGTTGCGGCCGGTTTCAGTCATCTGGGACCAGACGGCTGGACACCGCGACATCTGGAGGTCAAGGGTCGGAGGCATCGGATCCTTTGAAGAGGTACCGTCACCGCCGTGACCGGAAGGTATATTGTAACAACAAGTGCACCAACACCAGTCATCAGGCGCTGAACCCGCCTTAGGCTAAACTCTTTAGGGACACTAGCGAGTGGCTAGAGGACTGAGCCTATACCACGTACTGTAATACAATACAAGGACAATACTCTATAAGAGCGTGGCTGAGCCACTATTGTACAGGACAATATTCCCTAGAGGTGTGGCCGAGCCACTATAGTATAAGGACCATAGCAGTTATAACGGTGTTAGGTATTGTTGCCCAGACTAGCATTATAGTATAAGAATATGTTATGTGTGATGTATAGAGTATAAGGTATGATTGCATAGTAAAACTTGGTTGCACGCACTGTGGTGGTATGTTTCTTGCCCAGGGGAATCTTGCATAACGGGGATCCTGGGTAAGTGGAGGCGCTGCGCTAGAATAGTTACACCAGGCTCCCAGCTAGCGGAGGCTCACATCTCCTGGAGCCACAGGTTGTGTACAGTGACCAGTAGTCCCTTTGGGAGGCGTCAGAAAAAGGGCTACATATATATATATATATATATATATATATATATATATATACACATATATATATATATACACATATGTATATACACATATATACATATATATACATATATATATATATATATATATATATATATATATATATACATATACATATACATATATACAGTGCTTGACAAACCCGGTTTCCCACTCGCCAGGTGCGAAAGGAAATTGGCCGGTGGCCAGCTACTTTTTTCCCCTGCTCTGCGCAAATTTTTTATTTTTTTTAAAATAAATAAATAACAAAAAAAAAATATCCTCCTGGCTGATTGGCCAATTGGTCGTGACGCGGAATGGAGTCCTTCTCTGCAGGGGTAAGTAATGGCTGCTCCTCGCGCGCGGTCCCTGTCTCCTGCTCGCGCTTCCCCCCTCATCCCCTCCAGTCTCCGCTCCTGTCGGGCAGGAGATAACAGCAGGTTATTTCTCCCCCCATCCCCTCCTCTGTCCCGCTTGCCCTCCGGTTCCGCTCCTGTCCCTGTGGCTGCTCGCGCGGGGCAGGAGATGACAGCGGGTGATGTTCCCCCATCCCGCCCCAGTTGTCCTATGGTCCCCGCTTTCCCCCAGTGCCCGCGGCTGCTCCCGATGCCAGCAGGGGTGTTCCCCTCAGTCCCCGTGGCTGTCTCCGCTTTCCACCCCACACAAATTTAAAAATAAATAACAAAAAAAAATATCCTCCTGGCTGATTGGCCAATTGGTCGTGACGCGGAATGGAGTCCTTCTCTGCAGGGGTAAGTAATGGCTGCTCCTCGCGCGCACGGTCCCTGTCTCCTGCTCGCGCTTCCCCCCTCATCCGAGGGAGATTTCACCCCCCTCCCCTGTCCCGCATGCCCTCCGGTTCCGGTCCTGTCCCCGTGGCTGCACGCCCGGGGCAGGAGATGACAGCGGGGAATGTCCCCCCCCCCCCCAGAACCCGCTTCCCCTCTGGTCTCTGCTCCTGTCCCCGTGGCTACTCGCGCGGGGCAGGAGATGACAGCAGGAGATGACAGCAGGGGATTTCCCCCCCCCCCCCCTGTTGCGCTTGCCTTCTGGTTCCGCTCCTGTGGCTGCACGCGCGGGGCAGGGGTGTTCCCCTCGGTCCCCGTGGCTGTCTCCGCTTCCCCCCATCTCTCTCCGCTACCCCCCCCCCCCACAGAGAGTGTGTGTGTATGAGAGAGTGTGTGTGTGTGTGTGTATGAGAGAGAGTGATGTGTGTGTATGAGAGAGAGTGATGTGTGTGTATGAGAGAGAGTGATGTGTGTGTATGAGAGAGAGTGGTGTGTGTGTGTGTGTGTGTGTGTGTGTGTGTGTGTGTGTGTGTGTGTGTGTGTGTGTGTGTGTGTGTGTGTGTGTGTGTGTGTGTGTGTGTGTGTGTACCTGTAGGACACCAGAGGTATCCCCCCACCCCACCCAGTCAGTCACCCCCCCACCCCACCCAGTCAGTCATACCCCCCCACCCAGTCAGTCATACCCCCCCCCCACCCAGTCAGTCATACCCCCCCACCCAGTCAGTCATACCCCCCCACCCAGTCAGTCATACCCCCCCACCCAGTCAGTCATACCCCCCCACCCAGTCAGTCAGTCATACCCCCCCCCCACCCAGTCAGTCAGTCATACCCCCCCACCCAGTCAGTCAAAAGTCAGTCATCCCACCCCCCTGACCCCTGCCCAGTCGCCCAGTCACCCCACCCAGTCAGACAGTCAGTAATCCCCACACAGTCAGACACCCCGTCACCCCACCCCATCACCCAGTCACCCCATCACCCCACCCAGTCACCCCATCACACCACCCAGTCACCCCATCACCCCACCCAGTCACCCCATCCCCCCACCCAGTCACCCTCTCTCCATCTCTCACCCTCTCTCCATCTCTCACCCTCTCTCCTTCTCTCACCCTCTCTCTCTCCCTCTCTCCCTCCCTCTCTCTCTCCCTCTCCCTCTCTCTCTCTCCCTCTCTCCCTCCCTCTCTCTCTCCCTCTCCCTCTCTCTCTCTCCCTCTCTGCCTCTCTCCATCTCTCTCTCTCCCTCCCTCTCTCTCTCTCTCTCTCTCACCCTCTCTCCGTCTCTCTCTCACCCTCTCTCCGTCTATCTCTCCGTCTCTCTCTCACCCTCTCTCACCCTCTCTCCGTCTCTCTCACCCTCTCTCTGTCTCTCTCACCCTCTCTCCGTTTCTCTCTCACCCTCTCTCCGTCTCTCTCTCACCCTCTCTCCGTCTCTCTCACCGTCTCTCTCACCCTCTCTCCGTCTCTCTCACCCTCTCTCCGTCTCTCTCACCTTCTCTCCGTCTCTCACCTTCTCTCCGTCTCTCTCACCTTCTCTCTCACCCTCTCTCCCATCTCTCTCTCTCACCTTCTCTCTGTCTCACCCTCTCTCTCTCTCACCCTCTCTCTCTCTCACCCTCTCTCTCTCTCACCCTCTCTCTGTCTCACCCTCTCTCTGTCTCACCTCTCTCTGTCTCACAATCTGGATCTGGATATTTTATTTACCCTGTATATCTTAACTGCCCTATACTACACCAAAATAACCTATACTGCTTTCTTCCAGATCTGACTCAAGCTTCACACAGAAGACATCGGAATCCCCCGTAACCCAGAAGACAGGTAGGGAACACATCCCCTCCAATGTATAACATTGCGGGAATGAGGTACCTGGACATTGAGGGTCTGCGGATCAGGTAAGATCCCAGATGGGATTGCTGCTTTAAATATTGTGAAGCAGGGGCATCCAGGCACTAGTTAAGGGGTGCAGGAAACTAGTCATTCACATCTGGCTTTTTTTTCTAGATTGGACATTTATATATACACACACACACAAGGACTAATTGTAGTATAATGTAATACAATAAATAAACTTATGTCAAAAACGAATGTTCTTACTAGGAATTTATTCAATTTATTTCATTTATGTTTTTTTTTAAATGCGGGGCTGGGGGCGGGATTAGAGGCGGGGTTGGGGCGGGACTAGAGACAGGTTGGGGGTGGGACTAGAGGCGGGGTTGGGGCGGGACTAGGTGGCGAGTAGATTTTTTGGTTCGGCGAGTAGATTTTTGGGTGATTTGTCAAGCACTGCATATATATACATATACACATATATATATATATATATATATATATATATACACTGCCGACACGTTTAAATCGAGCAGGGCTAGTTCCGCAAGCCGGGGGATGCCCCGGCTTGCTAGCCCCACTCCCTCGGCGTGCCGCGCATCACCGATGCGCGGTCACACGTCATCGGGTGCCTGCGCCCCCTGCACGCGCGTCCAGGGCTCCCCGAGGGAGCCCTGGTGTCCCGCGATCGCGGGACGGCGGCAGGGGGTTCCGGGGGACCCGGCGGACCCGGCAGCGGTAGGGAGAGCGCCCCGATCGGAGGGCGCTCTTCCGCTGCTTCGGCGCGCGCCCGGCACCCTCCGGCGCGCGCCAGGTTACTGCTGCGGCAGAGAACGGGCAAATGCTCGAATAAACTCTGCCGCAGCAGTATATATATATATATATATATATACACATATATATTTTTTTTTTTTTTCCTTTTACCTACATTATATATATATGTCTACCCCCTTTTTTTTTAGTTGTTCTGTTAGCTTTTTGGTCTCATGTTTCCTTACCCGGGTCCCTCTGGGTCTCTTTAGCACCTATGTTGTCTCCTCCTATATTTAGTGGTTATATAGCTATCTCTCTATACTTAGGGTATTGTTCACCACATATTGACATCTGTTTACTGTATTATACGTATTATATATGTTACTATGCAAGTCAACTACCAATGACATTTTACTTAACTCTTCAGGTTAACCTTTTTTGGCTGACTTGTATGTTTAATTTCTGGTCTATAATTGTGATATATATTTTATGCATTGGTTGAAGCGTCTAATACTATATGCTATAACATACTTGGTCTTTAGGATTAAAATTGTGAATCCTTATCTATGTGTGCTCTGGCATATATAGGGGTTAATCCAACCCTAATACTCATCATGTGTATCTCATTACTAATCCTCTGCCTCCTATGATCTTATTGGTCATGTGTACTATATAACTGTATGTAATGCCTATGCTACCATCTCCTGATGAAGTCTCGCTTGAGACGAAACGCGTAGAGATTGCTGTGGAGCCTACTGTCCAGGTTATATATTTTATTTGCACTCATCTACATTATTGCACTCCTGCTGCTTTGCTAGCATTTTGCTACCAGCCATTCAGACATTCAAGTTGCTGTTTACACTGTGAACTCTCCCCGGCTGAAACCTCGCTGACATCATTGAGTTCACGCGAGACTCTATTCAGTGTATGCTCTGTGTAGCACCGGAGAGAGGGGAAGGCGGCATCCCTCGTGGAATTCGGTCCCTGCCAGGACCTAGAGGGGCTATTGTGGCAAGACACACCGCGGACATCACACCGAAGTCCTCCTCCTTGGGTTCCTGCATCTGAACGGGCTGAGTTGTACTCAAAAACACATTTTTTTCAGCTTTATTTGTGAGTGTGCATTTTTATCCCTTACTCCATAAATTTATTGTTACACAGTTTTACGCTATGAGTGCGCCTGTTTTTTCGGTGTTTTTGTACACATATATATATACACATATATATACACATATATATATATATATATATATATATATATATATATATATATATATATATATATATATATATATATATATATACACACATATATACATATACATATACATATATAAATATATATATATATATATATATATATATATATTAACACACATTCCCAGATAGCTCAAACTCCTACATCCACCACATCATGAATATATATTTATGCCAAAATAAGTGCTACTGACCGTGGCAAATGTATACATACAACAGGAGACATGGGTGCCCAATGCTACATCAAATTGACAAAACATATATGGTAATGAGTACAAAGTTTAAATACTTGAATAATAATAGTAATTACTTGGTTATTTTGGCATAAATATATATTCATGATGTGGTGGATGTAGGAGTTTGAGCTATTTGGGAATGTGTGTTAATTAATTTCTGACTGGTATCAGTCTGTGGAGGTTAGGTGGCACCTCCCCCCAGAGCTCGCCCCTCCCCACCTTTTTAACTTGGGAGGTTCTGGCAACTTGCCAAAATGGACAGGACTCACTGCAGTTCCTTCCCCTCATACTGAGGTAACAGGAAGGGTTCACAGTTTTAGTGTTAGGACCTGCATTTTTGGTTTACCTTGACGTTAGTATGCAGGCTTACGACACTTTGGCCAAAGGGTTTAACAAAATAACCAAGTAATTACTATTATTATTCAAGTATTTAAACTTTATACTCATTACCATATATGTTTTGTCAATTTGATGTAGCATTGGGCACCCGTGTCTCCTGTTGTATGTATACATTTGCCACACTCAGTAGCACTCATTTTGGCATAAATATATATTCATGATGTGGTGGATGTAGGAGTTTGAGCTATCTGGGAATGTGTGTTAATTAATTTCTGACTGGTATCAGTCTGTGGAGGTTAGGTAGCACCTCCCCCCAGAGCTCGCCCCATTCCCACCTTTTAACGGCCTAGAATGCCTACCGCGTGGTTTGCCTACCCCACTATACAAACTTAGACGACACAGTTTTTTGTGGAAGTAAAATGGTCACAGCTTTATTGTTTAACAATACTATCAAATAACTGTCAGCCATAAACTTAGTCCTTTGTCGTCCCTATTCTCGGTATCTTCCGGTGGGAGGAGCCCTCATCTGCCCGCCCTATTCTACCGTCACCCGGGAGACACACTCTCCGCCTTGATGGACACTCTCGCCCCTTACTCACGGCCCCATCGTCCGTTCACCCTAGGTCCCCCTTTTCATGGCCGTCTGGGCCTACCCAGTGTGTGTGTGTGTGTGTGTGTGTGTG